>NW_025065072.1:0-149405 GCF_019049425.1 Lizanozyma spartinae
ACGTGACTAGCTATCATTTAAAATATCCTGACTCACCTATACGGGATATTTTAAATAACTCAATTTAGGATTTCTACAATATTCTCTCAGCTATTTGTTTGCAACCAACAGATTACATAATTGTGTCATATACGATCATGCATGTTTCTGACAAAATACTTCAACAAGAATGTCACTGATTACCTATTTTGGAAGATAGCGGGAGAGCTCGGGATGTAACTACGAATATGGCAAGATTGTAGAGTAGTCGGAGTAATCGCGTTAGCACCATGGAGAGTAACACAGATGAGGATTATCAAGGATAAAGGCACAAAGCTTGCACAATATACTCACATTTGAAAAAAAAAAGCAAATGGTCTATTGATAAATCCAGTTTGTGAGGAAAATTTAGGAGATAAGTAGGGCTCGTCCACCCCTGAGATTTGTATCATGGGAATAAAACCTTAAACCGAAATCTAATTATTTTGTATCCTTACTGAAGATATAATACGGGATAACTTATAACAATAGAACATATTCAATTGATTGTATTTATACTATTAAAACTACCTGGATAGCTATACTGCAGAAACCCTGCTATTAAGTTGAAAATAATGGAAGACTAGTGAAGAAAAGATGGATACAATGAGATACCAATGAGATACCAGTATCAAAAGAAGAATTGAAAAAGTTAGCAATCAAAACACAGGTGTAGTGTTAATAAATGAGGTTCAAGTGGGAAGAAAGTTGGTTGAAGCGGGTAAAAATAGAGTGAATAATTACCCGTGCTTAGTGAAGTGGAAAGCTTAAAATCCACCAAGACGCTCAAATATTAAAAACTTATAATCGTGATATATAAGCGACAAAAGATTGCAGACGCCCTTATGATTAAGCTAATACATTCCACTGACATCACTACTATTCAGATGGCTATCAGCGCTACCGTGTTTGTGTTGAACTCTTCACGACTTTTGGTTTTTTTGTGAAGTTCCATAAAGTGATAATGGTTTTCTTCGAATGATAGACCAAAAATTGAATTAAATATTGGAATTGGCAGCGAAAATGTGGTTCAATTTAGGGTGTATCTGCAAGTTATGTTAGTAGTTTATTTACTACTAAATGAGAAGCTCACAATAATTTATATATAATTTACAAATTGCTGTTGAAGTGTCTAAAGAATGCGAAATGACACAAAAACCTAATCTGAGCGTTACAAAAAAGTATTAACCAGCAAAGGTTATACTTAAATTCCATATAAGGAAAGTTGAAGTAATGAGAATATAGCCAACCAGCCTGAGAAGGGGTAATCTGAAATAGTGCTATCTTCAATCAAATCAAGCCAGCCATTACTATAATTACCTATTAATACTTCAACCTCATGGCTTAAAACTAGATGAACCATGCGATAAACAGTATGCTATAAATATAGCTAAAGTCGTCCTACTTTCGATTATTAAGTTTATATAGGTAGTGCCTAATATATTATAATATTATTCCAGTTTTTTTAAGACTGACAAGATGGTTTGTTACGAGGATTATGGACGTGAGTTTCAACAATTGCAACCAGATTTTTCATTGTTCACTAGAGTGTGATGTATTAATAAAATATAAGTTAGAACTACTTCTATTACGTTAGACGGCTGGTAATTTTTTAAATTCTTTAACTACTACCAAGTTGTGAGTTTTTCTTTGCTAATTGTGATATAGTATGTTCTCACAATATAACAAGGCTGGTTTAATAATCGGCATACCCTAACTTGCTGGTAAAGTTAACATATCTAAGAAATCAATAAATAGAGCATTCCAAGCGTATCAGAAAGAATTAGCAGATCGGGCATACCAAGCATATCAAAAAAAAAGCAAATCGAGCATACCAAGCATATCAAAAAATAAGCAAATCGAGCATACCAAGCATATCAGAAATAAGTAGCTGATACTAAGCATATCAAAAAAAGTAGTAGATCGAGCCTACAAGCGTTTTGAACAATAAGTTATGCAAGATTCCAAATATGTCGAACCTTTAAGGTACGTACTAAGATTGTCAAACTTCAAGTTACGCATCGGAAGTCCTTTAATTCGCAAGTCTTAAAATTCGTACAATCAAATACAAGTCAACAGGTGACAGTTGATCTCAAACTATGGAATGGTTTCTCATGATTAGTGGTTAAGCTTACCATCCATACATGAAATTATAATAAAAATGCTAACATTTCCATCTAAATTTAGATATCATCCCTAAAATAATAGGTGCTAATGTCTGTGGTCAATCTTTGTTCTTCCAATTCATGTATTCTTGGGAAACAAGGCTACAGTTGTGTAAAAAGAAAATTTTAAAGTATTACATCTGCTGTCTGTTGTCTTTTGCTGTTGAAGATTATACACTAGTCTTGATTAGCTCAGTCTCTTTACATCGACACCTATTCAAAGACTCAACCTGTAACTAACCAGATTCCCAAAAGCTGATAATAAATGTACAAAGCATTACTTTTGCAACTTTAACAATATACAAAAATGTTGAAGACCCCCTAGCATTGTATCCAAATGAACTCAAAGAAACGGTTAGCTAGCATATAGGGAAAGTATGTTATTTAAAAATATGAAATACAAAAATTGGGTCTGCTGATACCAGCAGATCATAAAACAATCTTGGTTGTATAAAAGGCGTAGTTGGTTGCCAGTTCACTTAATATTTTTGATTGGTTACTAGTATCAATTTTTGTATAACCTAGTTATGAAATATTCTATAGTGCATATTTTGGCCTATGTGTTGTACCTGGTTTCCGCAATGGAAATAAAGCTTAGCGATCGTGAGGGAGTTATTTCTTTGGATAATTTTCTTGATTTTGATGGATATAATTCCTCTTTGAGTTTTGTTAGTTTATCAAGTAAGCAAAATATTGACTTGGATGGCGATTTAATTCGGTTCTCAACTGCAAAGAGTGATCTTGATTTCAAAATGTTAGAGAAACTACTTAAATATGGTGGAGAAAACTCCCTTCTTTACATGAAGAATTCAACAATTGTACCCAACACAGATGCCTCAACTGACAACATTATAGCCTTCCAAGAAGTAGAGATCATCGAGAGCCAAGATACGAAGAAGGGATATTTAGTACCAATTACACCTTGTTTGAAATATGAAGGCACTGGTCTGGGTAGTGTGGCCTTTGAATATAGTTTTAAAACTAATTTCGCTAATAGTTTTCATAATGGTGCTTCAGAAACAATACCGTACTTTCCACTAGCAGTTCATGCGCACTTCTCTTTTAGCTGGAGGGTTGGTGCTTCTTTAGTTGGAACTTTTACCTGTAATGCAAAGGAAGGAAATAATGCAAGACTATTTGCAACTCTGGCACTTTTTGAGTTCAATGTCAGAGTGAAAGACCATTACTTCAAGAAGGCAGACCATACTTTGAAGTCTAGTGGATGGAATTTGAAGGCTCCTATTAAAGGGTTGGTCACTTTGCAACCTTCCTTCTATTGTGGAAGTTCTGAAAAGATGGATTTGATGTGCTCTGATCCAGAGGAAGTGTTGGAGGAAGGAAAGCTTCCAAAGTATGTAGTCACCGAAGTTGGTAAAAGTGCTGCCTTCTTGGAGTCGACTTAAGGCTTGTCTAATCTCCACCATAGCCAACTTAGCTTTCTTTTGTTTTTAACCTCTAATATTTGCGACTTTCATTTGATTCACTGATTTCATTTTAACCAAATTAAGGAAAATAATTCATAACTTAATAGTCGGTCGAACGATTTTCATCACTTTTTGAATAATATAGTGAACTTTATGCCGACTTATAAGAATACAATTTGTACTTATCGAACATGTTTTGTAAAAGTTTACGTGATATATTTACAAAGAAAATAATTAAAATAGCAGAATTGATAATTAATTCTTCAAGTTTTATCGCACCCTCGTCAGTCGAAAGTATTTAGTACCCTTCAATTTATCGCTACAGCGATTATGTTTGATTTCCCTAGTGTTTATGAATCGCCTATAATGATGAGCGTGATACAATTACGCATTTTCTCTATTGCTTCTAACATGTAGAATTACAACTAAATGAAATAGTTCATTAATTTTGTGACTAATTTGACATAATGGGATTCTTTGACAACCATTCAACTTGATTCTTCACAAATTCACAAAGGTTCCCTTTGAACTTTGACAAATGGATAAATGATATCTTGTTTTTACAAATAATCTTCTCCATATTCTTCCATTGTTCTAATTCAAAGTCAACTTCAACCTCTTGTCCCGCTCTATTTAACGCGGTATACTTTAATGTCCCATATAATCGATATTTTAATCTATTTTCCTTAGCATCATATATGGAAGGTTTCAGTATATAGTCAAGAGGGTCCAATTTAGGATAATTGCAGTGAACTGTCCAAATAGGAGATTGACTATGTTCGCCAAAAACTTCCTTCCCGATATCCTTCAAGTAGGATATTTGATCATCTATCAGTTTGCCAGATAACTCTCCTTTAGAAAGCGGCTTTACAATCTTCTCGTGGTGCAATTCGAAATCTTTCATAGGGTCTTTCTGGGCCATGGCAACCCCCTGGAATTTCCCATCAACGTCAGCGTAACCCCAAGTTCTAATGTATGACTTAATTTGATAGAAGGGCTCTCCCAACCTTACTGCCGCAGCAAGAAATGTATCCTTGTCCCCTTCTCCTTGTTCTCCTAATGATAACATCTTATAATATAGTTTAGGACCATAAACATTGTAATACAACGATAAAAGTAACGTCCTACCATGTGTAACCTTGTTGACAGCAAGCTGACCAGATTCAGTTGACAAATTTGGAATGGAACCTTCGAGCTCGTGAAAGTTCGCAGTTTTCGCTTCTTCTTCAGACAAGTTATCTTTGTCAGATTCAACCTGAAGAGGGAATCTATTGTATCTGACTCTCTTTCTTTCGTTCACTTTTATCCCTGCAATATCATAAAAAGTAGGGGATATGGTACGTTGCCAGTAATCTGGCCAAGTTATTAAACCATTTTCATGGAACATCTTACTATTCATGAATGCATCTGGACTTTGAACCATTACATTGTCAGAATCCAACAACAATACATTCTGGAAAGAGGAGACTAATACAGCCAACGTTTTAAACTGGTAGTTATGAAACTTATACCGTGTCATCACAGTGGCACCTAAACTATCAGGTAATACAACACATTTAGCATTCAAAGCTGGAAGAGTTGAAGCACAAAAATCTCTTTCATTCTCAAAGTCCATTAAAGTTGGCATGACTATTTCCACGGGTAAATTTGACCCTGCTCCTCGTAAACTTACTAACGATAGGTAAGATAGCCACGAAAATCGTCCACCACCAACCATCACGATACCTGTGGTACCGGGAACATAAAGTGAAGCGTCCAACTTTTCAGGTAATGAGTTGACGTAGTTTGTGTGTTTCGTTTTAAATTCCTTGATTGTTTCTGGAAGTATCTCGGCCTTTGATAGTAAGGCTTCTTTGGAGAGCCCTTCCATATGTTTCTCTCTGGGTAGGTATCTGATAGCTTCGTTGGGATCATCGACTTTGATTTGATTTCTAGCAATATTCGTGAAGACTAATTCCCAGAACTTATGTGATGCCTTCTTATCCACTGTACCCACGACTATTGGCTTTCCATCCACCTTAGCATTGTTTGGATCTGTCGCGTCTTTCGGATCAGAGTTAAACGGATCTATTCTTTGGTAAACACTTGGTGAATATGACTTAGTTAACACTAGTACCGCAACAGATATCACGGCACCAAAGAGCAATAGTCTCAACTTCCTTCCACGTATTACCAGAACCATGTTCACTTGCAAAGACTGCTCGTATGACGACTCGCGTTGTTGGAGATATGACTATTTGAATGTGAAATCTTTGTTATGGAAGTGCGATAAACTTTTTTCACTTCCCATTTTGTGTCAGGGTGTGCGCGTTCATAGATTGCAACCTCTTCTCAGTGTCTTTGTCCATATTCGTGTCGGCAAAAAGAAGGTTGTTTGATGCATTTGGTTATTGGTTCCTCTTTTAGGAAACCACTTACACGTTTATGGAAGGTCTAATGCATTGCATGTGCCATCAGTGTAAACTCCTTGCTGTATTGAGAAGAAGACGCATACAATTGAGGTAACTCTTTGAAAATGTGCTCAACCAGATAACACCAAAAACTATGACACATGTGTACTCAATCCATTTATAAAGCTGTAGTGTAGTTCGATTTGTCTATTAACCGAGACAAGTGGTTGCCTAAAGTAGAAAATAATAATTATCATACATTGCATTAGATTTTCATTAGATTATGTGAAAGCACAACAGAAGCCAATTTGAATGTAATGTTAACATTTTCTTCCCAAAGTACCCAAGTCGCACCCTAACATCAGAATGAAGGTGCTTTTACCACGTGATCATTTACCACGTGATGACAAGAACAGTATTATCGACTACAAGGATGAATGTGGTTACATGACTTAGCTTTCAAAAGGCAATCCACACTCAAGCTATGTCCTACAACGGGATTGGTCTTCAGACACCCCGAGGTTCAGGAACCTCGGGTCACGTGGAAACGAACTTGGCATCAAGGAAGTCCCCAAAGCACTCGGGTTCTTATCAGAAACGAGTGGCCGATGCAAAGAAGAAGGAAATGTACGAACGTAATCTAGCCGATAGGTTAGCTAGGAAGGACGTTTCAGAGGACATACAAAAGCACAATATAAAGAGAGAAATCGAAGTTAAATGTATGGAATTGCGAGAAAAGCTTGAAGATGACGACGTGGACGATCAAGAAATAGAAAAGCAAATCAAAGCACTCCGAGAGTCCTTAAAAAGCCAAACCAATGGAAGGAATCCGGCAGGTCATGGAAATGAGAGTCCATCGGGAACTCAGAAAGAAGAAAACTTTTCTTATGGGTACAAGGCACGATATAGTAATCGAAGTGATAGAATTCAACGTGATTGAAATTTGCATGTTGGATTGGTGTATAGTAGACATATATAGTGATGAAGGTTATAAATATTGACTCCATATGGAATCAATCCTCTTTCAAAGTAGTTGTATTTGTTTCTAAATCATCATACTCCGTTTCTCCTTCCTGCGGTTGACTTTCGGCTTCTGGGGTCTCATGCTCAATTGAAGAGGAACTTAATGGTGCATTCTGCTTGTCTAAATTAATAGCATGCTTTGTTTTCACTTCCTCATCTCCAACAATAGCATCTTTCAACGATTCTAACTGTGTAGTGTCATCAGGTTCAGATTCTTTAAAGTCAGCATTGTCCGGCTTTGAATTTGTACATTCATTTTTTTCACGTACTGTAAATTCACCTGTTAAAGTGAAATTATAATCATCCCAATCAGTTTCATATAAATCATCAGTATCTATTTCATCTGATTCGTTCTCTGAAATCGCGTGCTCGCACCCACGATGTTCATTAGTTTTGTTGGTTTCAACACGTTGCTTCCCTTCATCTTTAGGTGATAAGACCAGCTCTTTAAGTGCTTTATCATCTTCAATAACACTCTCAGTGTCACGTGATTTAGAGCTGTCCAGAATTTCTGGTTCGATCATGTGATCAGCTTTCTTGGAATACTCAAGGGCCCATAAATCACCTTGAACAACAGTAAATCTCGAAGTACTAATTTCAACAGCAATCTGAGCCGATTTAGGAAGTCTCTTACCTCTTAGCCTAACCCTTGACTTTCTGGCATCAGAAACAGGAATTGTTTTTTCTGCTGTTGTATCATCATCATTATCGTCATCATTATCATCATTATTATCATCATCATTATCATCATCATTTCTTTCATTTGCATTAACAACTTCGGCATCGCTAATATTTCTTGTTTTAAGTTTTTGTAGTAAAGCCGGGTTAGCCATTCCTGGCAAAGGTACACCACCACCAAGCTTTAAACCTTCTGTAAACTTTAATTTCTCACTTGATAATTTGGTTACAGTTCGTGTGGGAGCCTTGGGAGCCTTGTTTTCATCTAGGGAGACTGGTTCAGCATTAAACATCTGCTGAAAGGCAGCAATCTTGGAAGATAAATGTTTAGGCTTTGGTGGTGGTTTTTTTTGTGGAATAGATTTCGTTGAATCAAAGGAAGATGATCTCAGCGGTCTAAGTGGAATTTCCACGTTAGGTGATGATTCATCAGATGTCAGTTTCTTAGAAGGACGAATTAGTGGTATATGGGGGACGGAAGTTTCGCTCTCTTTAGTAGTTTCACTTAGGATCTTGGAACTCGAACTTTGATTTTCATCTTCAAGATCCTTCAGAGCCACTTTTGAAGGGTGAGCCAATGGAATATCCAGAGTCATAGAATTCTCAGTCGTTTTCTCAGGAATAACACGTCGATCTTCAGCAGGGTTTTCCTTGCTAACGCTTGGTTCATCAATTGCCTTATTAATATTTGCGATACTCTCTTCAACATTATTCTCTAAATCAGGCTCAATCGCAACTTTGACCCCTTCTTTCTTTTCTTCAGATTCACATCCCAAAGAATTTTCGGGTTGCTGAATCACATTTTCTGTTTCCTTCTTTTCTGTTTCAGTTTCAGTGGGCTGAATAGGCGAACGCTTGAATATTTCTAGGCGATCTTCAGGTTTGTCTTCACCTGTGATCGCCTTGTGTTCTAAAGTTTCCTTTAAATCTGTTTGCTTGGGCTTAGAAGGGCGAACCAGTGGAATAATTGGTATTGAAGAGGTTATCGTCCCATGTGATACTTCAAGGATCTTAGAGTCTTTTTCAGAAGCATCTATTTCAGGATCCAAAGATTGGGACTGTGAATCAATAATACCAGACTTGGATATTTCTGAAGTCGACGCCAACGTTGCGGCTTTCAAGTTTGTGTTTGAGTGTTCTGTTCCAGTGACATTCTCCTCCACGACTGATTCTACTGAGCAGTCCTTAACTTTAGTACCAGAGCCATTAGTCTCCTCGTCATGTAAAGACTCAGAGAGCGAACAGTTAAGTGACAAAGCAGTAGCCAGCTCTTGGGCAGTGGTATCTGGGAACTTACTAGCCAGAACGGAGCTCTCTGAAACCTTTCGTGTAATAGATGTATCAGAATTGTCCTCCTTCAGTTCATCTGCAACTTTCTCAGAAGTAAGAGGTGCACTTTGCTCCTTGACGGGTCTTGAGGTTGGGATCGAGGGAGTAAGGCTCGACGCCAGGTTCTCTTTTCTCGGCTTAGGTCTAGAAGTAGGTATTTGGGGAATATCCTGGTCGGATTCAATTGGAGATTTCTCTTGATTTGGAATAACCGAATCTTCATGTCTGGTTCTCTCAGGATTACTTTGATTTCTCTGAGGGCGCAGGGAAGGAATAGTGGGAGGAGTACCGGTTGAGGGAGAAGCGGTTAGTGACGATGTCATTGGCACCATCTCAGCCACGTTAGATTCAGCTGCCGCTTCACTTTTGGAAAGAAGAGGTTCTTCTACCACATCTGAAACAAGTTCCTCATCATAGTAATCAAGCAATTCATCTACCGTGTCCTTCCTTGTAGCGACGAGCTCCGGAGAACTTCCATTATGGTCGTCTGGCACTACCGGAATCACTTCGGCGTCACTCTTACTGGGTCTTGGTGGTATAATTGGCATCTGTACAGCTTTCAAAGTGTCTTTATAACGAAGTGAAACACTGTAGAAAGAAAAGAAAACACTACTGGGGTTGTGATCATTGGATTCAATTCGCTTAACTTTTGAGACGTGCACAAAGAAGAAATCAATAATAACTAAGTAAATAGTCTAATCTACAACAAGTTTGTACCTTATGTGCATAAATACATAATATGATATATATATATATACACATATAAATATTCTTGATCAACATCAGAACTGCGCACCGCTTAAGCGTAGTTCAATCTAAAGATATCGTTGAAGACAAAAAAGGAGTTACCTTCAGGAACCAAGTGGAAACATTGAGAGTAACGTTGGGGGTTAGACTCATCATCAATGAGTAACTCACCGGTAACCATTACCAATATATCACCGCTGGGGGAAGCAGGTTGAGCATCTAAAGTCGTGATCTTGTGTACCACTTTTTTGAAACCCAAGTTAACCAACTTTTCCACAATAGACGCAGCACCTTGAAGTTGAGAAGTCTCAAAAGTCAACATGGATTGGTCTCTGTACAAGTTACCCAACTGGCTTCTGTCAGCATCGAATTGTTGGTAGTAGAAGGTACAGAATTCCTGTGCAACGGTATTGAAATCAACTGTATAGAACATTTGTTAGTGTTTTTGTTTATAAGGCTTTCGATTTCACCTATGACATTTTTATCTTCTTTTGAAGCTAAAATAAATGTGAAGCTTTATTAAGTAGCACACATACCAGACATTGTAGTTCCTTTTATTATTATTTTCTCAAACAAATGCTATTGCTGTTATCCTTACTATGTTCCTTTATTGACAACTACTTTCCCTGTAAAATTTTGCCCATCATAATCAGAAGTGCACGAACCAAAATAATGCAGTAAAAGGGTTTTGTTATTAGAGGAGGTATAATGATAAAAGTATATATATTTATTATTTGTAGGATTTATACAAGTTGTGAGTAGTCCTTCAAAATTCCCTTCATGTGTGTGTTAGTAATCTTTCCTCGTCTGGCCTTCTTTTGCTTCTTTTCTTGCTGTTGAGGCTTCTTCTTTATAAGTGCGGGATCAGCACCAGTAGGTTTAAGACTGTGGTCTATCAAAGCTTGGTACAAATCATCTGGTTCTGGTAACTTGACACCAATCCACATCTCTTTGAATTCGTCATCAATGCCTCCCAAGGGTCCACCTTGATTGGCCCATACCAAACGAGGAGCATTCTCCTTTTTATTTCTCAATACTAAGATTTTTCCATCACTTTCCAATTGATTTATGGCATTTAAACAACCTGCCCAACCGTCCTTCAACTCCTTGACCGAAGTTCCCTTGAAAGTTTGCTGGCTGCGTAAGAAGTTAAGCAAATCATCTGCAGAGCGTATGTTATGCAACGAAACGTACTCTAAAGTTTTGTTGACCTCATCATACTTGACTCTATTAACGTTTGAAAGCAATTCCAAAAACTTTCCTGAACCATCAAACAGCAAGTAATTCTGTAACATGCCAACACTAATGGGGGTATCATGCTCCTTAATATATTCCACAGCCAAGTGCAACAAAGTAGATAAATGTGAAGATGTCATATCAGAACCATCACTATTCAGAGCCAACTTTTGTCTTTTCATCAGCTTCACAATGGATTCTGTCAGGCTATTTTCGCTTTTCAAAGAGGACAGTCCCGTCTTCCGTTTTGAAGGTGAAGATACACCATTTTCAGGAGATGAAACAGTAGAAGAATCTCTCTTGGGTTGAACCGCTCGTCTGGCAACACTTACAGAAGGCCCGCTTCTGATTTTACTCTTGAACGCCGAAAGCTGTGCTGACAAATCGGACATTCTTTTTTTTAATATGAATAACAGAGTATACACTGGTTGGGGAGACTGTGACGTAAAAAGGATCGAGGAGTTAAAAGACGATGCCAACTCCTAGTCAGAGAGTGGTATCATCCTTATGAAGTTTAATTGTATGACTTGAAACTTTCTCTCTGAGAGGTTAGTTCTGCCGAAAAGGTTACCCGGATTTCAGATTTGTGTGACATTGCGAATAGTGAAAAATTTGATAGCTTAGTATGGATTTACAATTGATCATACAACTCTCTTTTTATACTACACGGATATTTGGTCTGGATTTCTGTTCCTTGTTCACACTCTGGTTAGCATTAACATACTTTAGAGCTCTCCATCGGTTAGAGGTGATGGGAATTTCATTCTGATATCCAAGAACAAATAATGTCAGCTTTAAAACCATCGCCGTTGGAGGTTTGTCGTCTTATGACTTGATCGAATCCATGAAATGGTGATGACCTGAAGCTTGATACATCATACTAGCAAAAATCTGTAGCTTAAAAATGTGATCTATATTTGTATAGTTTCGCCTTAACTAGCCATAATGATACATAAAATACATTTGAGTCACTACGTCAGAAATTCGCTGCCCTTTCATTGCAAAACAAAACAAAACAAAATCAAACCAGCCAATTAGAAATGAATTGAACAAACTCCTGAAGCATGAAACGAAAGACATAGTTGAAACAAAATCCAGAGAAGAAAATAATAACGGCTCATAAGCGCAGCTTGTTGGATTATCCATTTAGCTGACCCAAGAAAGGTAATTTTGACCAATGGTTGCTCTTCCTTCACGCTCTCTCATTTGCATGATTTCTTCCTCTGTGTACAAATCATCGTCAATTATCTTCTGCGCTAACTCCGACTCAAATAATCGAATCTCCTTAGCCCACATCAAATTTTTTAACATACCAGATTCTGTCAAGTCTAGAACGATTGTATAATCTTTTAGATTATCCTTGCCCAATCGTTCAATTAACCCAATGATGAACTTGCGTACCAAGTCCTTTGTTGGCCAAATCATTTGGGACAAGTTGATGTAGTTCAACCGACACTTCCAATTTTGCAACATATTGCTTAATAATGCAGAGGGTAACACTTTTGATAAATTTGCGCTATCCTCAAGAGATCTTATCGTCAAATCAGACAAGTAAACTGTCGAATCACCCATAGTTCGATACGTAGAATAGTCATAATATTTGGAAGAAATTAAACTATGATACTTCCTTATGGGTGTACTCTTATCAATAGCTTTACTATTGCTCACTCTTGTAGGGATGAAGCGATTCAACTGTTGAGGTAAATTGGGATAGTTAACATACAATAGATCCCATTGGTGGTATCTTTCAAAGTTCACCAATTTGTAATCTTGTGAGATTGAAACCTTTGCCAAGTTGAGTGACTTCATGTTAGGGCATAAGTTGAGCAAATGAAGTAAATACCCGATAGGAACATCCTTAGGCGAAGTCTCCGATGCCAGTGAATATAGCAATGTTGCTATTGACTCAGTAGGCGAAAAGTTGATGGGCGACAACGCTCCATTGACATGTCCAAATGATTGACGTCTTCCAGCGTAGTCAATTGTTGTTGTGGTTGTAATACTAGGACTATTCAAAGTTCCATTTGAGTAGCGATTTCCTGTATTGTGATTCTGAGTTCGAGCATCATTTGTATGCGAGATAGTCACTTGACCACTTTCACCACTTTCTTCAAATGATGACTCTTCCAAGGCTGCTACTCTTGATTTCTTGCGTCGCCAGAAAATAAAACGATGACTCAAAGAAGACTTTTCTTTGGCAAACTTTTTTTGAACATTGCTGTTTGCGAGGCTCAGATTGGACCTACGTTGACGATTCCGGAGCTTCTGTAATTGTTGCATTCTGTAGCTTCGATTATGATTAGCTGCAAACTGCGTTCGGGAATAGTCATAAGCTTGGGAAGTTTGCGAGAAAGCACTGACCCGTTTGTAGTCTCTCCAAGTGAGGTGTGATTCCAAACAAGAGAGGTCAACGGATTCAACTAATGGACCGATTGAAGAATCTATCCGCAACACCGTTATGAATTGGGCCAATTTGTATGACAGAGTGAAGTGCATTGATTTGTAGATCAATGGCTTTATTGCCCTATAAATTTTCAGATGAAGTGTGAGTAGCTTCAACAAGTTTTCTACGTCCAAGAAGCTGAATATGAAGGTGAGAATTTCTTCAGGAAGCTGAATCAAGGGTAAATGGTTCAACTTCTTTCTCACAACGACTATGTTACCTGTCGAATGTTTGGAAGTAACCGAAGCATTCAGACCGGCAATGAACTTGGAGGAGAAAACTTTAATAAATGTGTGGAGTTTGTAGTCATAGTAATTGGATGGATTAAGTAATGACCGATAGGGAGGTAGATGACTATGGAAATCTACGGCCCTTAACGGTTCAGCAGCCATAATGATCTTGATTGCCTATCAAAACTTTATATCGCAAAACTTCCACCACCACCACCAAGAAGACTTGGATGCTCAAAGTATCAAGTTTGATTTATCAGATGTTAGCTCTATAATCAAGTGATAACGTCACACAAACAAAATGTCACACGATTATCCTCAAATTGTAATAAAAATAGAGGATGATTTTCAACACCAAACGCTCTAGTCTATGAGTAACTAGAATTACACTCAAAGTACGCAGAACAGGAATGGCATTTATAATTGCACAATTGTACTCTTTATGGCAAAGGATTTTCATTTAGGGGTTGTAATTGATTTTATCGTAACCCACACGATCCCAGTGACAACAAATCTGTTATCAATAATAATAAATAATGTGGAGATGAATCGTTGTATACAGTAATAAGTTGGGTACAGTATAGGCCATAGTTGGTGTACAATAGACCAAACTAGAATCACATCATCAGGTGAAATTGTCCGCACTATTAATATAGGGGACTACTGCCTTAACACAGCCATATTCGTTATCCCGCACAGCCCAGCCCCATACCAACCACAATTAGCCCAGCACCTTGATATGAATATGTGGAGGTTATTAACATCAGCCTTTCACTATATTAATTATTTGGAGTCGAAGACTGTTAATTTGTTAGCCCTTAGGCATAACGTTCTTTTTCAAGCTATGGGGGGACTTCCTTCGTGCGGCGCCAAAATTTTTATTTAGACATCAAAACAAAATTACGGGCCCCCTCCTGCCCCCTCCTTTTCCCCACGGATCAACCCACATTGGGCAAAATCTCAGCACAGGGTACTTCAACCATGTCAAACAAAAATAGATACTTCAATGTGATGCGTTTATCTACATGACCTGTTTTGCCTAAACTAGGGTGACCTAAATTTGCTAAGAATTGGGGCATTGATTAAGGTGCATTGTTGTGTAGTCATCACCAAATAAATAATTGCTATCAAAAGAGGGCTATTTTTCTACCTTAATTTGCATTACTCTTGTGGGTCTCGATCTCTTGTGATTTTTTCCCAAATGCCATGCCAGGGTAGACTTGCCTTACATTTCGAACTGGTAACTAATATATTCACTACTTGATGCATTGCGTTTGATTGGAAGCTTCCACTTTAACACAGTATCACTCCATGTGGCATAGCACACAATACGATATGTTGACATGTCTCATACTTCATGTACGACTCTTTGATGTAAGATGCTGCGAACTAAAGCCAAATCGTGCAGTTGGTGTACTCAGTAATGAAATTTAAGAAAGAATGCCTCTAATTGCCTTTAACTGTTTCTTTTTTTGAGTGATGATACAAACATAGTTCAAGTTATTGCTTGGATTTATGAAAATGTCAATTTTCGGCAGTACCCCCCGATCTAGAATTGAATTATTTTGCCTTAATCTTCAGTGCAGAACCCTTTATTTTATGCTTATGATTTATGTGGTTGGGTACCAGATTGTCTAATTAGTAGTAGGACCTTCCAAGATCGCAAAAAGTTCCCTCATTTGAAAGTGAAGTACCAATACCTACTTAGTGTTTGTAGTGCTGATTATTGTATGCAAGTAAACGATGACTACTTGCTGTTGTTAATTTCTACAGTGATGTGGTTATTCTATGTAAGTTTTGACCCTGCATTGTATATATAAATTTAGGCAGTAGCTCACTATTAAAGTGGAAACACATTCCTTATCCCAGGAGACAACGTGCCTATTTCATCTAGAAAATCACGTGAAGCACATTCCATGTATTTCCGTAGGTGGCCCTAACATGAATGATGTATATGTTGTACACTCTGTAATTCACGCACTCAGATCTCGCTTATATACAAGGAGTAAACCCCCGTGCGGGTACGAGCTTATTTTTCAATACAGAAGGACGCACATTGAAAAAAAAATTCATGGTGTAAAATACAGTTGAAGACGTTCACGTACATAGCTGTTTCAGCTGGTTGGGAGAATATACCTACACTTCTGTTGCATGAACTAGTAAAATATAGCGAAATTAATATCTAGTAACATCACATATTCATCTGCTAAGAAAAGTGCACAGCGGCTAAGTCATTGCGTACTTGTCCCTTATTTTTAGCACAAAGCAGGATCTATCGGTACACGTTACATCCCCCAGTTTTAGGTGTATGATAACATAAACTTGCTGTAGGGAAAGAGAATACATCCCTAAGAATAAATGGAATGTTTCCATTCGGGGTCATGGGGAGAATTACATAGATTTCCTGAATTCTCAGGCACCTTTGAATTATACATTGACAGCCGTTTACTCAAAGGAAATCACGGAGTTATATCTCTGAGAGCTTATTGTTTAGTATACTTAAATGTGGTCTAACCTTCGCTACTACCTTCGGTTACCCCTTGAAATCAATAGACACAACAGAATTGATGTACCTCGGCAAATTTGAACACTTTCATCCTGCCAACAATCACGCTTAACAAAAGGACACACGACCAATTGTTCTGAATCACCGGAATTTATTACCAATACAAGCTATCGTAACAAGACATAGATTCTCTTCGGAAATAAACAAACTACACATGTGGAGCAATGCGCTCAGGAAATGTTCTTATGAATACCGAGCTGGATGTACAGCAAATACAGGGGCTGCTGGGAAGAGGGACCTCACAAAATATTGAAAAGCCAGGTGCGCAATGTTCTATAACAGAGTAGGGGGAATTTCCACTCCCAAAAAGATGTGCATATGCCACTCTAGTGCTTTATTGTGGTCATTTCTTTCTCATGAAGGACTCGATTTAATAATATTGATATCCAAGCCACCAGACCAAGACAATTTGTACGCCATGAATGAATCCGAAACTATTTTAGAACACTAGGCACATCTATGCACACGTTATGAACCATAATTATTTTATAATGATATGTAAGACAGAAATTACAGCGGCATTTCAACTATCAAATGTTGCAACAAGAATCTTCTCCACCAGGTTGACGAGATAACTCACGCAAAACTGCAAAATGATGATCGTCCTAAGGATTTCCTACCCTAAGCAACAACTAAGTTAGTAAAAAGTTTGCCTGTAAATCAGAGAGGGAACCTTATCAACATCCTGATCTGATATCCCCATTAACTCTTTGACAGCTGCAACCTTGTTATTGTGATGACAGCTGTGGTAAAATGCTTCTTCTTTCTACGAAAAGCAGAATTACTTAAATCTCGATTCGAAAATTTAAGCTGTAGGAAACAGCTAGTGACCCTGCCGAGTGTTCTACAACGTAATCCTATTTTCTATGTAAATTTCATGAATATAAACAAATCAACTCCGACTAATCTCTATGCTCTCAGGTATTGTTTTAATGGAAGCTTTCTTCCATTCTAAGAGTGCATTCTCGGTGTTTCATACCACGAGCAAATTGTTACATTCAATCCTGCGCGAGTTTGACGATGAGCCAATATGGAATTGAATGCTTAGTTGCTTGTGGATGCAAACAAGCACACGTTATGAACCTTTGAAGAATTAGTTTGCGCATTTCCTTGTCAGAGATTTAAATTTCCCAAAGAAGAATAAGGACCAAAATACATCCTATGCTATACAAAGCGAATAGCTTCATAACACTGAATTTCACAGCCAGTACTCTTCAACAACAATCTTATGATAACTACTTTGTGCATAATCATCCAACTGGGTGTTATGCGGTTTAGTTGACGATTACTGATATACCGAATTACCAAATGCAGTGTACGGCGACACAACGCTGAATTTTGTACTGATATTCTAGTGTGGAGTTTCTTTCTTTTTCGTAGTCAGAACAAAGCTAGCCTAAGCATGCAGACGCATGCAAGCTATTCATGCATGACTTGTAGACGGTTTACACACGTCCGATTTCATAGATCCGCGAAAGCACCGAGGGGGGGGGGGGAAGGGGAATTAATAACTCCGATTGGAGTGTGCAGCAGTATTACTAAATATTATAAATTGCTTACTTACAATCACAGACATTTTAGTGTTAGCAGCTCAAAATTTTGAACTTCTGGTTTAGGGTATGGAACAGTGAGATGGAAGGAGTTTAATATTTTAGCTTTTTTTTCCTTTTGTCGAATGCTTCCTGAAAATATCTTGAAAAGATGAGTATTGTAAATTGGAAAAGAACCATATTATATGGTTTACAGTATTAAAGTAGGACCCTCAGAGCTTCTGTAATGAAACAATTTTTGCAGTTTCTATATTCATCTACATATTTGTAAATCTAACAAATTTATTGTTCCTATTGTAAGGAATGCATTCATCTATCGATTCGTATTATTATTTTTTGTCTGGGCTAAAAAGGATCATGCTTAATTTCCGAAATTGGTTGCGAGAAAACGAATAAGAACAGGCTTTGCAATCATCCTGCTGTACCTCGATGGTGATTGCAACCGACAATTTGCTTAGAGATTAACCACAAAGACATCGACAGTAAGTGAAAATCATAAAAATGTCATCTGTGATCAGACATACATCATCCTTTGCCTGTATTCGGCCCAAGGTGTGAAAAAAACTAATAAAGACAGATTGGAGTAAAGCATCGTACCCGATACGCAAGGAGACCAACTAGCCTTTGCCGTAACTTTAAGGCTCAATGAAAACAAGAAACTATTAATCCAGTTTTGGTTGCATCTGTTTGGTAAAAGTGTAGTGAAGAAATTTAACAATAGTCGGAGGACGAATGCTAACTCCGAAGAAGAATATTGTACAGGAATATACTGCATAAAGAACAGATCTGTCTAAAGATATGCGAGCTTTCAAAAGCACAGCGCTATTCAAAGAATAGGAAAGGGAAAGACTTTCCCGGCTACACTTTGACACAACAATCTAATGCCATCGCCTTGCGCTGCGAAATCCAGGGTTTCGTGCCGCTTTTGATTATTAGACGTCAAATAAAGTAATAGACTAAAACGATTTAGGTAACTTCGCATTAAGTATGTTCTCTAAAAAGCTGAATAATTACAATTAGCCAGACTTCTATGTATAGAAGCTATGCAAAACATGTTCGCCTTCAAAGCAAGCATTCATTTAACAACTTTAAAATATAATTGTTTGAGACTCGACAGTAGAGGGAAGTGAAATGAAATGTGGGTGTCGAATTATCGTCGGACATATAATTGTAAGCTCCGAATTGGGAAGCAGTTGGATTTCACAGACATGACTAAAGTCACTCCAGATCCCATATCCCTAAAGAAATCATATGCAAATGATGCATATAATGATTACGAGTACATATGTAAATTTGCGCTCTTGAAAGGCAAACCAGACCCTGGAACCAAGACATTCACAAAATTTGAGTGCTGATGCGAGAACAGGATAGAAGGCTGAAATGAAACACAACAGCATTCTTCCGTACTGCATCTACATAAACTTGTTAGTTTAACAGGATAAATAACGTCATATGTTCATACAGAATGCAGAGTTACGGAATAAACGAGAAAAGTTACTTTTTTAGACTGATGAAGGAATTTATCCAGCAGTAAGGTGTCTGCACAGTACTGCTTTTCGCTACCAGAATATTTATCGTACATAGTCCCTAAATGGAATAGTTTTACGCGGAACACTGCCAGTACACCTATTGATGTGAGGAGCATTTTGAGTACCATATAAGTTTCAGAATCAGTCGTTGATTCTCATTCTACCCGTTGATTACATATACGGGGAGAATTGTTGCCTGTTCCTGCAGTACCACAGCCCGCATTTCGTACACTGAACATTTCTCAACATGTACTACTACAAAAGCACCCTTTTAAAATCCGAGTGCTAACGGAAGTAAAGCCGACTGTAACCACAGGTAAGTTTCTTTTTAATACCCTAACGTAAAATAAGAATTAGGAAAGCTGACAAGAAAGAAGATAAAATTCCTGACTATAGGGCTCACACTCTCAAATACAAAAAAATAAAACAATAAAACAATAAAAATTTAATTGAAAAGAATAATTCAAAAAACAGTGATTGAATTGATTTAGTAGCTCATGTGAATTTATATTAGCGATTTTGACGATAACAATAATCGAATCCTAAACTAGCTTTTCAAGGAAACGTAGGTATCCTTTGACGCCCAATTCTGTTTGAGCTGCTCAATTGAACAGTAAATACAGACTTCATTTAATGAACCACCGTATCGTGGAAACAATTAATAAGAGCGCGATTTAAAGTAAGCTCTTTAGCCACATCATCATATGCCTTTCAGGGTACCATTAAGACGGCTTTATAGATATGCATCAAGTACGTTGCCTTGACAGAAGCGATAAGATTGAGCAATAACGGGTCCAAACTCTTAACTCATTAGGTTCCTACGGAACAGACTAGATTGTTAAGTATATTCAAGATGCGCCTGCGCCCTCCACGTGCATATAACAATTGCGAAGTACTTTCTAACAATTATCGCTCAAAACGCACAACAAGATATTTTTTATTTTTTAGTTGGGAACGTAGAGAATTATGTTGGTAGGTTATATGCAGGTTAAAAATGCATGCATGATCGGCATATGGCAAGTGATCTTGGGTGACAAAGCTAATTCCGCATTCCAGCAGGTAACACCAAAAGAGAACAATAAGTGCTCAAGTGAGGATAAGAGACAAAAAGGAAGAGAAGAACGAAGGATTCGGAAGAATAAAAATAATGAAAGTAAAATTAAGGTGTAGACATTGACAATGCAATGTAGGAAAATAATAAATCAATCTTGATGATGGGATTATGATGGAGAATCTATGACCGAATGGCCCGCTTACCGGTTGTGGTTTTAATTCCTTTTAATTCCTTGATACCTGACTGGGATTGCATTTCATATAATATTGGCCCAAAAAAGTATATAGCTTCCTTGTTTGGCACTTTTTTTCCTCCACTTTCATCTAAAGTTGCAATTGACTGATAAGTTAAACTATAGGTTCCGACTCACATCGTCCCTCTAGTCACAATAATCACACACATTTTACATAAAACACTTAGTACTGCTAAAGCAGTACGCTTACTTCACCACTTGACCATAGGCTAAACATTTTCCCAGTTGCTGTCTTCATTTAAATCACTACTATTTGAATCGATATAATTATTAGCATCATCATAAAAAACATGAATCCTACATTTTATGGGTACATTAACTCTACAACCGATGCTCTTATTTTAATCCAAAATGTTCTTGATAACCAATTTCTGCTTGTCCGTGGTAGATTACAGGGTAAGGAAAGAGCGTGTTTAATCAGATCGGGTAATGTGTTTGTCTTTATCGAAGAACAAAGTGGCATCAAAAGATGGACAGACGGTATTTCCTGGTCGCCCTCTAGAATAAATGGTCAATTTTTAGTGTATAAGGAAAGAAATAAGCCTAGACTGAAGAGCTTCCTTTCTAAGGAGCTGTCTAGCTCTCCTATTAGTGCTGATGAGAGTTCTATTACTTCTAGGACCCCCAACACTGACTCTATTTCTAGTTCTAGATCAAGTATCTCCGATCCCTCGGGGACCAAGTTTGCTTCTAATGAGAATGGTGGTGTCGGCGGCAATGGTAAGCTTGTCAAGAAGACTCTCTCACTCAACTACAACAACCAAACGTTTCACATGATCTCATATTACAATCCTGAAGACATTTCCACTCTACCAACGCCGACTTCGACGTTGAACAACTATATAAATCCTGCCTTATGGATCGCGTTGAAGAAAACCCTGTCATTAGGGAACAAGATTACCCTCTTTGATGAATCGTATTACATTGGTGCTTCTTCTAAAGACACGAAGGGTAATTCACAACAGTCTCAAATACTTAACCTGGTTGCATTGAACGGGTTGTCGCAATCCAATGATTACCTTCAACAACAACAACAACGACAACACCCTAATTACTATCCAGGTAACTCTGTCTACACCCCTGTTGACCCCCATCAACTTCCACCATTACATACATCGCATCTGGATTATACCGTCAACAACTTACATCAACAACAGCAACAGCATCCACCTCGCTCTAACGAAGGTTTAAACTATCACCGTTCTACTAGTTACCCTGCACCAAACCCTACACCCTTTTACGCAAACGGCAACACTACTGCTCCTCTTTTCAACAACTACGATAATAACTACAAGCAGTATTCTACTACACCATTTCAGCAACCTCAGGGGACCTATCAGCTGAATTACTCTCCTTTCACAACTCATACACAACAGCCACAGCAAATGAAGCAGACATTCACTCCATTGCTTTCAAATGTCCCAGCACAATATGACAATAACAATAGTAGTAATAGCATCAATGCGATTACTCATGGAGACTACAACCAAAGTAGTACACTTAACAACTCTTATGGGTCCTATTCTTACCAAGTGAGACCTACTCCTAACACTGCAAGCAGTTGCTATCAGGAACCACTACAGCCACCACATACAGAAATGAACCCTCCTAACAACGGCAACCCATCAGTGGTTGTTCCAGTACCCATGTGGTACGTGGAACAACAACTGGCACCATTAAGCCAGAATATAGGTGATCAGATGTTGGAGCCCATTCAATAAGTTTGAATGTCATTTTAGTGGTGTAAAGGATTTACTTATTTCAATTCTCTGGCTATATTCTGTCTATGTATTTTTAGTTAATTTTGCATTTCAACAAGGTCGTTTAAACTATTATGTCTGTAACTGTAACTGTTAACTGCATTAAAAATTACTTAACTTAAACAAGGCTCCGTTCGACCAGCCATTCATGTTATAAGCCGACATTAAAGTAATAAATGATACTAAATACAGTGTCCTTGTAAGTGTGTTAACTCCGTAGCGGTCGAGGGATTTATCGAACGCTTAGGCAGGTCGCGAAAGATGGAGAAAGCTTATTTCTACAAGTAAATGTCTCATTCTTTGTATTCCAAATTGTTAACAAGAGGTAGCGAGGCATTAGAGAAAGTTTAAAGTGCGATTTAAACTACTCTATGTTATTGGTTGAGGTTGTAAATGCGCTTGAATTTTTTTTACTTTTCTTCAGGGCTTATACCGATTCACGAGCAGTGCAAGCACAAGTACAAGCACAAGTACAAGCACAAGTACAAGCACAAGCACCAAGGGACTCTGAAATTAGTTAAGGCTTTTTGAGGTACATTACTTGATTTGGGCTGAATTGGACTATTATTACGAATATTATGCAAATGTTATGCAAATGTTATGCAAATGTTATATGCGCTTTCAATTATTATTTATCAGAAGGTAAACCATCTTGAGATTCAATGCTTGACCCATCTTTATGCGACCTCAAAAAGCATAATATCATTTA
Organism: Lizanozyma spartinae; assembly: GCF_019049425.1. Classification (NCBI taxonomy): domain Eukaryota; kingdom Fungi; phylum Ascomycota; class Pichiomycetes; order Serinales; family Debaryomycetaceae; genus Lizanozyma; species Lizanozyma spartinae. The sequence continues at coordinate 23,105 of NW_025065072.1, forward strand.
GGTTGAAAGTGGTGGATGACAGAATTATCGAAGATAGCAGCCGTTCCTTGGTTGATAATTGACTAAAACACTATATAGCAATTGTAAATGTAGATTGAAAAACTAGTCAACTGTTTGATGCAAGTTACGGATGCTTCCGGTTTCGAATCGTTTGTGCCGTAAGAGGCTCTTAAGGCCAGCGAATCTGATACTAGCTCAGCACTCTATAGAACAATAAAACATAACATAACTAAGTATTGGTATGAACGTTTGGTCCTCAGAAATAGATAGAGATGATTGCACAGTGTTCTTAACGCTGCAGAGTATGCTAAGAGACAATAGAGGATGCATTTCCCCGCGATACCTTCTTTGTAAAATGTAGCGGCTAAATGTTTTCCCGAAACAACACAAAATCTATTGTCTAGGGCTAAATTTTCATCCGTGCCGGACTATGTACCAAGTGGTGAAAACTGTGATTTACCCTGGTTACATTTCTGAACCGATTCTCGTAAGTTGGTTCAAGGCCATAACAAACATTCATGCAAGCGAATATACAAAGGTAAGTGTCGAAAGCGTGGTTCAAAAGTAGCACACCTTGGTGTGTAATGCTGCTTTCGAACAAAGTATATTGAAGACCCTTTTATCATGTACATACTCGTACTTACAATAGGAAAGGTGAAATTGTGCCATGGTGCAGGTTGATACCACTATAGGAAAGACAGGACAACTGTTTCAAGTACTTTTTAGCATGTGGTAAGCCAATATTTACCATGGTTCTACCAGTACAAAGTAGGCGGGGTTCTTACACCTCCGGCGTGAGCTTCGCTTGAAAGGGCCATTACGCTGAATTAGCTTTTAGAGTTACCGAAGAGAATCTTAAGACACAATAAGCCATGAGACCCAATTGCAGATCAAAAGGTAAGTATGCACGATACGGGCGTAGAATACCGGATTGCAAAGAAAATAATTATGCGGGACTTGCGTTAGTTGCATATTCTTAACCACAGCCCTAAGAAAAGAAAAATATGCCATCATATTGAGAGGGATACCCCTTAATGGTGTGCGAAGTATGGAAATTAGTATGGAAATTGTTCATACTCCCAAAACAGTTATATTCTGCGCCCCACTTATCGCCGCACGATCATAATAATACAAAGCCAGCATGGGAAACGTACCAGTTATTCATGTCAGTATGCAAATAGCAAAAAACGTGAGAGCGTTTGGTGTGGCATTTTGTTCCCCACAAGGCTTTTGTACGGTAATATTCTCAAAATGCTACAGTATCGTAAAGTAATACAATGTGATTCAAAGATTATGAGCTCTCTCTCTAGCCTTAAACAAAACAAAACACACTTTATGTAGGTGTACGTTAACGTTTGAATTTTTCTGTTCCCTTGGATTGGTCGTCGGAAGAAGGTTTATCTAAGGAATTTCCTTCTCCAGTAATAAGCGTCGATCTCGGCTATAACTGCTACGCTTCTTGTAACATCCATATATGCATTTAAAGCCAAAGTAAAAATAAAATAATATTATTGTCATTATTGAAAACTCAATCTACACCAGTTCCTTTTGAGCAGCTTGTCTCTTTTTCCATTCAAGTAATGGAGCCAAATCCTCTATGACTCCCGACTTGTGTCTGATAAATGAATGCTCCAACAATTCATCTGTCGTGGCCCTGTACTGGACATCAACACAGAGACAAATGCTTAGGAATTTCTTGATCAGATTAGATAACATTTCTGGTTTCTTTAATTTGGGTGTCCCGTTGGTAGCAATCATATAAAGGGCCTTCAACGGTTCTTCATTCAAATATGGAGGTTCACCTTCAATCATTTCAATGGTCATGATACCCAAGGACCAAACATCAACCTTCTCATCATATTCCTTTTGTTTAACCACTTCAGGAGCCATCCAATATGGTGTACCCACCATAGTAGCTCTTTTATTCCGTTGGTCCGTAAGCTTAGCACAGAATCCAAAATCAGTAATCTTAACATTACCCTTAGCATCAAGTAATACATTATCTGATTTAATATCCCGATGAATAATGTGCTTACGATGTAAGAATTGTAACCCTTTCAATGTCTCGAAACAAATAGTTGCAATCTGTCTTTCATTCAACTTAAACTCATTATTCTCAATCACTTCTGTCAATGAACCTCCCTCCATATACTCCATAATAACCCACAAATCATTGCTATTACGTAAATAGGAATCCAAAAAGTTCACAATGTTATTATGCTGACTATCCTTCATCACCAAGATCTCGTTAATAATCAACTCTTTACGTGGTTGAACGTTCAAGTCCATTTGCTTGATAGCAACCTTGGCTCCAGATTGTCTATTCTGAGCCAAATATACAGCACCCAGAGCACCACGGCCAGCACGTTCAATGATCCGGAATAATGGTGTAGGATCATTACTGTTGACAACAGTCTTCAACTTAGCCAAAACTTGCATATCGTTCAATTTCTCCTTCTCACGCTTGGCTTGCTTTGCCTGTTGTCTTTGTTGCAGGTGACCGGCACCATTATTGGAATTGGAAGTGTTCCCGTGTGGTGGCTTGTGACTCTTCGAAGGTGCAACGACCCCTGAAGGTTGTTGTTGAAGTCCAGTATGAGAATGCTCCTGTAACTTTGGTTGATGATGTACTTGTTGTTGTTGTTGTTGTTGTTGTTGCAGAACTAAAGGTCTTGCTCCCAAGCTTTTGCTTGATGATGAACCAGACAGTGACGACGAAGATGCCGAAACATCAGCTTTATTATTCAATTTGAATGGCTTTAATTGAACATCTCCATTGCTGTTCAGTTCGCCCTCTGTTTGTAATTTAGCAGTCGTTGTCACAGAAGCAGGAGTAGTGGCAGTTGTTCCGGACAGCTTATATAAACGGGAAGAGGGTGAACTTGGCAGTTGTGGCTTGCTTGAAGGGAACGAAGGTGGTGCTTGTTTGGGTAACGACAGCGACAACGACGATGATCCCAGTTGTGAGTTATAAGGAGACGTCGACACGCCAGTTTGGGGAGTTAATGGCTTTTTCAATGACGAACCTTGAGAAGTTGCCGAGATTGGAGTGGTTGGTTGAGATGAAGATGGTGATGGTTGTCCAAACAGATGAACCAATGGTGGTGGAGGGGCCTTTCTAACAGCGGAAAGAGTAGCATCATTAGTATCCTTAGCCAAAAGATGACTCAATGGAGAACTAGTACCACCAGATGAAGGTGGTTTATCACTTGATGTGGCAGTAGTCTTTTGAGACAAGTGGAAGGGAACAGGAGGCTTAGGAGCCGCTCTTGATGGTTTGAATTGTGACTGTTGCTTGTTAGGATGTTTGACCAAGTCTTGAAGCCCATTGGACGAAGAAGAAGTAGCATTAGGTATAATTTCTTTGGCAGAAGCAGATAACTGTGAAAAACCGCCAGTTGGAGGGATGTTCGTGGTGGCACTGGAGGATGATGATATGGGACCAAAAGGGGAATTTATGTTGTTATTATTTACATTTGAGATCAAGGGACTCCCAACTGGAGTATTTGAAGCTGAGCCACCATTAATATCAGAATAAAACTCCAATACTTCAATCACAGCCACTGGATCCTTTTTCCAATCTTCATTTGTGATTTTGGAATGCTGTAAAAGTGATTTCCAAGTTTCTGGCAACCCTGTAAAGTTCCCACTCGCTGGATCAAAGCCAACATGAACTCTATGGGTGAAGTTTATTGGTGATGAAACCCCTGCGGTTCCCACTGTGAAACCGGAATTGGATAATGATGTAGTTGTCAGTGAGCTAAGTGAACCTGTTGGTAACGAGGAAGATGAGCTTGATCCGATAGCAGTGGACCCAGATGAGTAAGGCGATGGTAAACCTAAATGATGGTTGTTACCAGTACCGGTATTAGGCGACGATATGCCACTAAGAACGGTATAGTTACCAATTGAAGCCATAGGACATTTGAGTGTGAAGGCATCCAACCAATCTAGATAGTCATTATTATTTTTGATAGAGATTAACAAGGCCTTTGCGTTGTTTGAGTTTTTAGGAATAATCTCTAATGTATGGGAGGACTTGGAATAACCTGGATTTGGTTTCAAGTTAATTGTTGAAATCAAATTCAAAGGGAATGATAAATCCGGGGTAACTCCATGAGTAGAATCAGTTGGAGAAGATGCAGAGGTTGCTTCAGTAGTTGAAGAAAAAGTAGGAGAACTATAAGGTTCTGTTTTATAAAAGTTTAACGTTTTATCATTCATTATCATGAACCGTTTATTCCAACGGAACAGACTGAAAAGACCATTATCTTTGACGTGAACCCATCCAGCATGTCTTTTAGATTTAATCTGTGGGGAAGAAGCAGAAGTCAAATCTTTCAATGGAACAGTAGTTGATGATGATGAAGATATGATGGTGGTATTAGTAGAATTAAACCCAGACGCTTGACCTATACCACCGGTCGAATTTGATGGAGCACCAAGCATACCATTACCGCTTGAAGTTGAAGAAATTGTTCCAATCGACGTGGACGACCCGTTACCATTGAGCTTATTGAATTGAGCAATCGGAGGAGGCGGCGCTCTTCTATGGTGCTTCAAATCTGACGTGTAAATGTTGGACATTGGCTTTTATACTAATAGAACGACAGTAAAAGGTTTATCAACAAAAGCAGAAGCAGAAGCAGGAGTAGATTCTTTTCAGTGGAAAGGACAGAAGGATCTTTGTTGATAAAAGAAAGTTGGAGAAGAACCAACCCCTTCCGTCAATTGTAATTCCAAACACCAAAAAAGGTCTATAGAATGAAGAACAGTCCCCTTACAAAAGCATGCATATAGTGGTGTTTTCAGACGTGTTTTAGTGTCACATCGTCTAATTCGGGCAATGCTAAGTAATAATTGACTGAGATCGAATTTGTTGCCTAAAATCTGAAACATTGGTCGGATTTAGGTGTACCTTTGTGACACGATCACGTGATTCAAAAGTTGGCATGCGTACATATGTATATACCTGTTTAGGGACATGTCTGTCTAGGTACATGTCCTATGTATATGTTTGCATATGTATACATGTATATGTTGATGTATTTATATGTACATATATATGTATTTATATGTACATATATATGTATTTATATGTATATATTTATGTAAACCTCTATGGTTGTACATATGTATACACTTTTGTATGCACGCTTGTATCTACTCTTTTGCGTTTGAGGGTCCTTTCAGCGCACTGTCACTGTATGAACATCCACATTTATGAATCGCTTTACGATAATAATAAATTGTAATATGAATATTTACATACAATATGAATATTATAGTTAAAGGTTATTTTAATGTAACAATGTACACCTAGTACGTCATAAATATTTTATTTTGTTGATATGATTCATTTTCACTACACGTATAAGAAACGGTGATTCCTCTTTAATGTGATTTGCCAAGGCAACATCACGTGATAAAACGTCACGTGATGTTGCATACCAGATTGAGTTCACTTGATCTCCTTTGCATACCAATCTTAGTCAGCGATGCCTAGCAGCAATTTATCAGTACTAATTGATCGACTGACTCAGCATACATTGTTTCCAATTGTTCATCGTGTTTATAAGAAAGGGCTTATACGTATCATACTTCATTCATTGAGTTGTGTGTGTGTGCACAAAGCATAATTGAATCATCATCACATATTAAGCGGTGCTCCAAATGCCCTTGTTCAGAAAGAAATCAGACAAGAAACAACTCCCGACAAAATCCTATGGGTCAACGCTGTCACTAACGTCTAACTCTACGGCGCTACGGCAAGTAAACTCGAACAGTTCGACTAATTCCCTCAAGGCGTTCTTCAAGTCTAATCTGAATGTGAACTTGAGCCAGCACCAGAGCCAAAGCCAAAGCCAAAGTCAGAGTCATGGTCAGAATCAAAACCAAATACCTTCTGTGAACCTTGCTGCTGCACCTCTTCCTACTGTTGTACATGAGCTATCAGAAGAGTCTGCTAGCGACGACGATGACGATGATGACAACGACGATTATGACATGTCATCCACATACACTCGTACTTCATACTTCAGCGAGTACACTACGGATACTTCAGACTACCACACTCATCCAGTGAGAGCAAGCAAATGTAATGGGACGTCTATGGGATATTTAACTGCCCTAATGTACTACTGTGGACTAGAAGCCGGTGGTGGCAACTCTACCACTGATCCAACTACAACGACAGTGGTAACGCCTCAATCAGATCCTTCATGGGATAACGTTAGAGAACTGCAACGAGTTATGACAGTGATATCCCCTGCAAATCTAAAGCTCATCCCACGGTTGGGCCCTAACACCCACCATGATACATCAGTGAAGAACTTGCTGATAATCAACTTGCCACAGGTTGAATTTATCAAAAACCTTCTGCCTATATTGAAGAACATATTGCACAAGAAGAAGGTTCCTCTGCTGCTTCTAAATGACTCTACAAGATCACTTTATCTGAGATATGGAGTGTTTGACCTGAAGTTGGGGAAAGGATCTTATGGGTTGATTCGACTTGTGCGCCCATGTAACAATAATAATTCTACCACAATTAATACCAAACGTCGTCGTAAGTTGTATGTGGTCAAGGAGTTCATTCCTCGAAAGGATATATCAATAGATAGCTTTGTGGATAAGATCATCTCTGAGTTTATCATTGGAAAAAGCATGAACTACAAGCATGTGAACAGATGTGTTGATTTGATGATCTGTGTTGACAATTTCAAGATAATGCTGGTTATGGATTGTACTAAAGGTGGTGATTTATTCTCCTACATCAAATCATTCAAACAAAACGACAGCGATAACTCCATGCTGGCGGTGGTCCAGACGAACGCTAGTTGTCTTACTTTGGCTCAAGTATGTTGTTTCATCAAGCAAATCGCCAAAGGGTTACTGTACATGCATGATTTTGGAGTAGCCCATTGTGATATCAAATTGGAGAACATCTTACTTGATTACGTTAACACCGATCAAGGTGATGAAGACTGCAACCACCCCTGTAATAGTAGCAGTAAGAATAACCAAGGCAGTATTATGTTGAAATTGTCTGATTTTGGCAAGTCAAGCGTGGTACGGACTTTTATGGACAGTGATGAACAATTATACTCTGGTCCTCCACAAGGATCTGAACATTTCATGGCTCCAGAGGAGTTTAAACCAGGATTAGCCTACACATTAACAAGCAAGGATTGTTGGGCCATGGGGATTCTTATAGCGTTGTTCTTCCGTATACTAAAGAAGTTCAAGACTGGCAGTGTTGGAGTTGAGGCGTATATGTGGTCTTCTGTCGACGGGAAGGGGAAGAATAAAGATAACAATAAATATCGAGATCGTCGTTTCCAAAAATATATGGAGACTAGACAGATTGCCAACTATGACGATGAGACCAAGGAGTGGCTCATTCAAAGACCAGGGACATTCAAACCAATAGAGAATCTATTTGATTATACCACTACGTTATTAAATGATGAAGGCGATGAAGAGGATGAAGACGAGGACGATAACAGTACCGACAAAATAAAAAAATCGAATCGCAAGAATAGTCACGTGCGCGATTCCTCAGACGAAAGCAGTTTGTTACGCAAATGGATCATCTATAAATTACTAGATCCAAATCCTGATACAAGAATGACTATGGCAGAATTATTAGACACTGATTGGATGGTTGATGTTGAATGTTGTGTATGAAAAAAGTGTACTATATTAATTACACAATCTAATCCTATAATAAGCCCCCCCAAAATAAAGTTCATTACTAGAAATCACCAAACAATTGGCCATAAGGATCCGGCACACCTGAAATACCATAATCCAAGTCTTTATCTTCTGGATATCGATCAAATTGTGAGGTGTCCCCGACCCCGGAGGTTATAGGAGGTTCATAAGGAGTCTCGATATCTTTTGAAAGTAATCTTTCCCAGATGACTTCTTTAAACCACGGATGATTTTTCACATCATTGGATCCACCTTGAAGATTACCTAATCTTTGTGTCAAGTCTTTGACTATTAATTTCTGGAGCAAGTCCAAGATATCTGGAGGTAAATAGTCAGGATATGTGATGGTACCATTTAAGATGTTTTCATAAGTTTTCATGGGTGTAGGGTCATAGAATGGAGTGTATCCAGTTAGCATTTCAAAGATCAATATTCCAAAGGACCACCAATCAACAGATTTATTGTAAGGTTTAGTAGCCACCACTTCTGGGGCTATATAATCTGGAGTTCCACATAATGTATAGGTGACATCTGTGACTTCTTTAGCAAAGCCAAAATCTGTCAATTTAATATGTCCATTCTTATCCAACAAGATATTTTCGGGTTTTAAATCCCGATAAATGATATCCAACTGATGAAGATATTCAATAGCTAGAAACACTTCTGCTGCATAGAATTTAACTACGGGTGTAGGGAACCTTTGGGATTTCCGAAGTAAACTAAACAACTCTCCTCCTTCAATGTAGTCCATGATCATGAACAAGTTGTGACAGTCTTGGAACGTCCCCCACATCCTAATGATAAACGGATGGTGCGCCAACTTGAGCATTCGACGTTCGTCATTGGTGTGCTCAACTTGTTTCATGTTGACCACTCGTTCTTTCTTTAACGTCTTCATGGCGTAGAACCTTCCGTTGTGCACTGACCGGGCGAGATGCACTCTTCCAAACGACCCTGTGCCCAACGTTCTTAAGATCTGAAAGTCGTTAAGGGAGTACTTCCCTTTGGTAGTTGTATCTCGAGCAGCAGCGCCCTGTGCATTTTTATCAGAGCTGTTGCTCGGCTGCTGTTGTGGTTGTGTTTCTCCTTCGTCCGCGACAATTTGTTGTTGATGTTGTCTTTCGATCATCGCATCCAAATCAACATCCTCTAATGACTTGACACTGTAATCTTTACTCATGACCTTAGCGAATGGATGAATGGAAACAATTTTGTTATTGCTGTTATTTTTCTTCTTTCGGTCTCTCACACTCGCTCACTCGCTCACTGACTCCCTTTGACCCGAAACTCAAAATGTTTCCGCTTGACCCTCTGACTTCAAAAGGTTGTAGCCCTTTCCTTCCCTTAAACCGTTGATAATTTTTCTACTCTCCAATTTATCCGGTTCACACACGACCAGAATGATCTCTTAAGAGTCGTCAATTCGCTCTCAGTTACCTTCTACGGCATGAGGTCTTAGAACATTGCACGTTAATTACATCTTGCACGTATATAAGCTGCAACAATGTCAGTAATAACAGAAATACCACCAGTTTCATCAGTACCACCGGTTCTTATCCATGCGCCGTCCCCCATTGGCCAGTTGGCTGGCTAAGCAGGCTTTATACTATTCTGTCACTTATGCACGCCAATAACGAGGCTACAAAGAGTTCTGACGGTTAAACAAAGAGATTTCTTTAAACGTCAGAAAAATAAAGGCTAATAAAAGCACCTATATACAGGCACACATACGTTCAGGCGATTACCATCGGCATCAGCATCGGCATCTCATCTCATCTCGTCGTGTGTCTGCTCATCTTCACTCATCACTACCGCTTCGTCGGTCATGTACTCCTCGTCCAGTCCATACCCAAAGCCTTCTCCACCCCGCTGGATACCGTACATGATGTCCCGTAAAGGCGACACTGCGGCAATAGGAATCAAAGTAGCCCTTGGTCCATTGTGCCTGTCAGCAGCATTCCTACTATTGTCATTATTAATATTATTGTTATTGTCCTCTCTTTGTTTCTGTTCAGGTCGTACATTGTTCCCGACACTCTTGTTGTTCATCAAGAGCTCAAAGATTTGCCGGTTGGCAAGTCGAACCTTGTCGACCAAGTCATCAGAATGTACAGCTTCAAATCGTCTAAACCCACTCCGTGGTGTTAGGGGCTTCAGCTCACCATTAGTACTTGTCCGCACTCGGGCACCACCAATACCAATACCAGTGCCAGCACTAGGACTAGCACTAGCAGCAGTAACAGCAGCAGCAAATACATCTAAGCCTTTATGAGTTTGTGTCTTTGGTGCGGCTTGCCGGCTTTGCTGGATAACAGACTTGGACAGAAGAATTCCTTGTAAAGCCGCGGTGAAACCAACCCCCTTTAAGTATGCTGCTCTTCCTTCGGCTTTCAGAAGATCTATGTCTTCCGTATGATCAATGCTGATTGCATTTACCCACGAATCCATTCCAAGTGGTAACGATGCACTTCCAATTAGATTATGTGGTCCAGACCCATTCAAGTTGCCCGTATCAACAGTATCATAAAGCTCAAAGTAGGTATCATAATCTGTAACATCATCCAACTCTTCGTCTTTATCAAGTTCTTCAAGACTATGACTATTTCCCTCCGGTTCAGGCTTGACATTTCTAAACGCACCAACTCCAAGCCTACGGTCCAAGCTGTCGTTTGGTTTCTTCGTCAAATTCACCAAGTTCCATGTGATTGCAAGATTAATGTCTGTAAGATTATTAACAACCTTGGTGAATTGGGGATAATCAGTCGGAATATCAAACTGCAAGAAAAACAACCAAATGCTCAAGAACGATAACAGAGGGAACATATTTTCCACGTATCCATCCATTGGATCATCTTCATTGTTGTTGATTTGGGATGTATCACCACCAGGCAGAGTGGATTCGTATTTCGAAACGTCCTTAGAAGATGACAGTCTTAAACCCACATATTTATGGTTTTCAATGTAAAATATCGAACACACCATCTCCGCGTATTTATTATTCTCAAGTATCTTAAGCAACATCTTGTTACTATCATCTGATTTGCTCTTGGTGAAAAGCTTGTAGTTTGAGATGTTCCATATGACAAACTCATCCCACAGCTTTATGGGCTTTCCATCTTCTCGGAGAACAGTTTCCGTGGTAGCAAACTCAGCAAAACTCAGTGTAATGTCCCTTATAAATTCAGGTGAACCAGAGGTCAAATTTTGTAAGATCTCAAAGGATACCAATTTCTTATTCAATTCAATCTCGAAATGCTTGGAATTGATATCATTGAATGCACAATTCTTGAAGATAACTAAAAGAGGGAAAACTTGTACCACCCTTCTTTTAGATTCACTATTCTCATTATACAACAAGTTCTTTAGCACCCATGAAACATGATACTGAATGACTAAAGCAGCTTCCACTTCCAATTCGTTGGAGGCCCCACTTTCAGCACTCTTATAGATCTTTAACAAGTTCAATACAAAGTTGCTGTTGTTTACTATCTCCAATCTGAAAGACAGGAAATCAAGTATTAAATTAGATATCAATGCAAGCAAAACCAGTTTATTTGTAAGTTGTACTTGTGATGTTTGACCCGTGAGACCTCGTATAAACTTAGTTCCGCATTCTATTCCATTAACAATTTGCAATATGTTGTAAATGAGGCGACCTTTATTGGCTGTAAGCTTCTTGAGATCCTTAGAGGAAGTAATATCATCTTTTGGCAGTCTGTCACCACATAAAACACTTGCATATCCGTTGCATTCAACAAAGAGTGTTCTTAAAGCAGTTACAGATCGAGATAAAGATCTCATAAAATAAAGACAATTGGTGAATACCGGCAAGTCCAACAAGTACATCACTATGCCAACGTTTTTGCTTAGCCAGATCCTTTGCTCTGATGTCAAACAATTCAGCTTCAACTCTCGGAAATTAACTTGAAGCTGGAGCAATAAGTATCTATAAGTCTCCATAACTTGGAAAAGAATGAGTGGTAGCTCCGAGACATCTTTGATAATTCGCTGTCTGTGATCCTCTTCTGAGCTGGTGTATATGCTTAGTAGATGGAAAAGATCTGAGATCAAACTGGTAGAGGAAGCCACTGAAGAGCAGCTGACAGAACCAAGTGCCGCAGCTGAATTCGAAATGCTATTCCTATTAGGAGAGCCCATTAAATCAAGAGCAGCAAAGTCTAACACGCTAGTAAAATCCTTAGAGTTATGCCAGAACTCAAAGAGCCAGCCATTCTTCAACAATTGGTCTTTCATAGTAAGCCTAACTTTAGAATCTAAAGTTGTATTTCGAATATAGTTATTGCCCACCGAGGGGAACAAGTCACAAACATGGGCTAATAGTTTGACTGGGGAATGGATATACAATATATCTGGGTTATAATCAAAGCATTCATCAATCTTATACAAGATTTTAAGAAAGTTTCTTGATACCATTGAATGAAGTGCTTCTTCATCAACAGCAGGACCTTCCACTACCGCTGCTGCAATGCTTGATGATCTGAGTTTGTACACTTGTTCAATGTACATGCAGATGAAGTTCAACGACAAGACAGCCACCAATTTTGAGTCTGACGGAGCAAATGACGATGAAGTAGAGCTTGATTTTAAGAATAACAAACAAGTTATATAAACCGTACCGAACCCAGACTCAAAATCATCATCAGGAACAAATTCCAAGTTGTTATCGGCCATGTAGTTGTATATTTGAAGGAAGCTTGTAAGCAAAGGGATAAGCAGAGAAAATCCAGTGTTCTCTTTGAAGAAATGTGGGGGAATATCAAAGTTAGGTAATCTCAGGTCTTCCAAGACCTCGGTTTCATCAAAGTGACTTACACCATAATGTGATAGCACCAGATCAACTATTTCCGAGCACCCACTATGCAACAACGCAAATAAAATGAAGAGAAGTCTTTTGTGGTGAGCCAATTTAAAACATTTAAGGAGGATAGGAGTGATTCTAATCAGCAAATTAAGGAGAGTCAATGACCGTCTCTGATATAACATTTGAATAACAAACATCCACAACTTCTCGCCGTCGTATTTGAAGAACCTTCGATTGGATAAATGGATCAAGGATTCAAGAAAGTATTGAATTGTCTCTTCCACTAAAGGGGTGGTGGTGGTTTTAGCTGAGTTGTCCTCCCCATTGATGCTCATATCAAGCTGTACAACTATGAGCTGCACTATGCCTTCGAAAACGTCCAATGCCTCCTCATTCATGTCATGGAACGTCGATAAGAGTCGGAGAACTATGGCTTGGTCATGCAAAGCAGCCCAATCTTGATGGGCACAGTTTGCGGCAAACCGACGGCCAAAGGCTTCCATGAACTCCCGGTCCGAAAGAAGCGTATACTTCATGTCATTGTTCCCAATCAAGACATACCGCAACTGTGCGTCGCCTAGCATGCTGATCTTCTCCTGCGACATGTTCAACCTGTAGTAAAAGATGATATACAATCTATGGGTGTACAACATATTTGGTATGGGTTGTATTTATCGTACCAAAACCGTAGATCACGTGACACTATGGGGTAATAAAAAGTGTATGCCAAGTAGTGCATTTCCAAAGGTATACTGAATATTTTATACTATTAGTTATTGAGAATAGATAAATGAGCATAGGTAATAAGCCACATGTGTAATATGTAGACGACAACATTACTATCACAAGTTTGCTCTTCTTTGTTTTTGGGACTCAGCAGCAGGTTTCCCTTTCTTGATATCTTCACTAACAAGCGTATCAGCTGCAACTCTCTTAGGAATGTACTCCAATATGTCATGAAATTTGGGATGCCCCTGATTTAACACTACAGCACCATTCTTATCGGCTACAATGTAATCCCCGGCATTCACCTTGATAGTTTCAAAGTCTTTATCTATCTCCATCAGTTGAACTCTTATTTCCACTGGCACATTGATCCCCACTACTTTAACAACTGGACCCGGAGCTGTAGACCCAACACCATAAGACCACACAGGATACTTCAATTCTCTATGCTCATCAAGGTCTCTAATCCTCCCAAGGATTACCGAGCCAGCTGCTCCCCGGTAGGACGCTCTAGTCGACATGAGACCTCCATAAAGAGCATTATTCACTCGAACATAAGGAGCATGGGGCAATTGTAGCTCGGGCGCTAATGCCATCACTAGAACGGCTCCCTGGGGAATAATATCAATATAAGACTCCTTGATAGCGGGTCTGGGATCACTTTTAGCTGCATAAAGCACTGTATATGCTTGACCTACAACAGTTGAATCTGGACCTGATTGTTTGACCAAATTGGGGATATAGCCTCCATTGCTAACCCCGTATTTCACAAGGGCATCGGAAACATCACAAGGAGTGTACTGTAATAACTTCTTAACTACCAGCATAGTATGGGGTATGATAATGGGACTAGTTAAGACAACCATGAAAAGGGTGTAAATATTTGGCTCCCCTTCCCCAGATTATTCGCACCTCGTATTTGATAATCGTCGCCGGTACCCGCGCCGATATCGGTAAATATAAACGAAAGTTCTTATAATTGAAGGCTATCACGACATCAATGGGCTGGTTAAGATTTGACTTAAAAGCGGTCCCTAATATATGCTGTGGAGCGATTACGCCAGTTTATCATAAATATCATAAATATCATATACTCTTCCTATTTACAAAGCAATCCCCGTTTAATTCAACCTGCTTCTAAGCTGATTCAATCGTTTGGAAGAAATATTCTCTGCTAATTCATCGTTAGGGTTCATCATCAGATGCTGTTCAGATCTTTGGGTAGCAGAAAGGACAGATTTAGCTTCTGCATTCTGAGAACTGATCTCACCTTCTTTAGTGGCCTCTTGAAGCGGAACATACGTTTTAGGAACAGAGAAACGAGTTCCTAGCAGTTCAAGAAACTTAATGTTTACGTTATAGTCCGCAGCTATGGATTCTTTATTAGAGTCGGGTTCTTTGATCGCTTCAAGTATAGCACTCAATGTATGGGGGTTTACCATTGTGGAGTCAACAGCTTTACCTTGCTTTTGTAGTTCTAATTGCTGCTGGCCAAGTTTGAAAAGGTTCTTTCTGTTCCTAAGCTGTCTTAAGGGAAGTGCATTGGTTCCGTTGCCGTTAACGTTTGTAGAGTGGATTTGCCTACCGAGATCAACGACTGATTGGATAAAGTCTTTATGGAGTTCTTGGGGGTCATACCCATCTTTGCCAGGAGGGTGTATAATGCTAGGCAGATCATCAATAGAAGAAGGCGAATCTTTAGAAATAGGCTGTTGTTTGCTTTGTTCGGTTGTGGAGTTGTTGATGTTGTCCGCGTCGTCCTTTGATTCAGTGCTGTGTTTCAAATACAGAGCCTTAAGCGCCTCATTAGGCAACTGGTTCACATTGGAACGAACCATAGGCCCCTTGCGGGCGGCAGTCTTGGATACCTCCGATACCAACCGACGGCTTTTAGATGCCGAGTTCCCCATAACTTCTGCTGACGCAAACAAGAAGAAGTTATAAGACTCAGTTATTTTTTCGCTACAAATTTACTCGCACATAAAGGGAAGAGTAAGGTACAACACTACACCTAATAGTAAGGTCCATCGATAAAGTTCCTATGACTTTTCTATTACTATAAAAACATCTAAACTTTCTTCTTCTTTTCCTTCTTTTCCTTCTTTTCCTTCTTCTCCTTTTTTTCCTTCTTACTCTTCTTAGAAGCGTCTTCCTTGTCTATTTTTGCCTTTTTTAAAGGTCTTTCAGGCTTTGCTTCGTCATAGTCTCCAGCTCCATAACCACTGGGGAAATGTCTCATTCTCAACCCAGCGAACTTCTCTACATCTTCTCTAGGAGTCTTAACAGAATCCCATGCAATCTCATTGATAGCCACAGTCTCACGAACATTGTAAAACCGCGTCACTGGTACCTGTGAGCTATGATAATGGCCATCTTTATTCATCCCAAGAATAGCCATCTTGTTACTCTCGCTAAAGTTCTCTTCATTGATCTGGAATTGAGACCCTTCTAATGCAAATGGCTCAGGACCATTGCTTATGCTGGTGGATGTAAACGAAATAGGTAACGTCTTGAGCTTGCTAACAGGGAATCCTTTAGGTGTTTTGATGATCCATACTTCCTTTTCCGATGGTATCTTGAATGCTTGCTTTTTCGTTTTCTGTATCACATTAACAAACCCCTTAGGAGCTTCATATTCATATTCTGACCCTTCAGAGTCAGACACATACTCATTCGACTTGTATGATGGCATGGCTTGTAGATGGTATGCTCTTGGTTTCTATTGGGCTCATCTCATCACTTACTAAATCTCTGAAAATTTCCATACCTAACACAAGGTTTGGTAGCGCATACAATCAATCTTATACAGAAGTATTGACTACCCAAGTTGTATTGAACTTAATTGAGCATATGGACCTAGTATACTGTAGATTCGTTTATAGTTAACTTATGATATAGCGCCCTTCAATTGGGAAATTGCCACCAACGTATTTTTTTTACTAGGACTTTGGTGACGAACGTGGTGCTCTTATTCAATAGTTACTACTTTTACAGAAGCCAAATACCATAAGCATTACAGCTAACCCCAACACCACCATCACCACTATTACTACCGGTATTTCCAATGTTCCTTCCCATTGCCATGCCAACAGTTTACGTATTTCTTTTATTAACAGACAGAAGATTAATGGTCTGAAGTATCGCTATATACAATACAATAATAACCCCATTGCACTATTTGTATTTTGTTTAACTAGATTATTAATGCCTAATAAACGTGATATATTACAAAGACCTAACTTATTAATAAAAAGAAACCAAATGATTTAGTCATAGCATTATTCACTTTACTTCTCTATACTTCTTTTCTTGGGGTTACCCGGATTTGAATGATCCTTCCGTTTATGGTTGCGAAAACCTTTTTGTGATTCCTTGCGCTCTGATTGGCCGGAGCGTGGAAGATAATTTCGCCGACCGATTCGGAATGATATGCGATAAGCTCTTAGAGTATTAATATTACAATCATTTGATTTCAAGACACACGTATGTACAAATGAAAAAAATAAAAAATCTATCTATAAAACACGAGAAAGTGGCAACTGTAATCTAAGTAGATTTAGCTTACAATTCAACGGCCTTTGGACAACCAAAGAATTGCTTCAAGGTACCGTAGATGGTGAATTGCAAGGAGGTCAAGGTACCAACCATAACCAATCTGGTTGGCAAACCGGTGAAAGAACCCTTGATACCCAATTGCTTGGCTAATTGAGCCAACAAACCAAGAGTGGATTGACCTGGAGCCTTCTTAGTCTTGTTAACCTTAGACAACAAAGTGTCAGCAGGTTGAGAAACAATAGCAGCAGCACATCCAGCAATAACACCGGAACCCAAAAGAACAGCAGTGTTAGCACCGGAGCTCAATTCATTCTTTGGTGTTGGGATAGCCTTGTAGATAGCTTCAGCAGCTCTTTCAAAAACCAAGAACTTGGCAATGTTGTAAGGAATTTGCTTAAACAAGATAGGAGTGAAACCATTGTAGAAAGAACCGACACCTTCTTCCTTCAAGATTCTAGCGAAACCACCAATCAAACCGTTAGCGAAAGTAGGTTGAGAAACCAATCTAATTCTGGTAGCTTCTAAAGGACACAAGGCAATATCGGCAAAGAATTCAGCAAGAGCAGCAGAACCAATGTAAACAGAGTTCTTGTATTGCTTAGCGGTGTCCAAACCCAAGTTTGTAACAAAGATGGTCTTGAATAATTCGTAACCACCAAATTTGAAAGCACCTTGCATAGAGTAACCAAGGACAGTTGGACCCAACCCAGTCAACAAGGCGCCAGCACCTTCGGTGGAGACGATTTGCTTGAAAGATCCAACCATACCCTTGTTGTAAACAGTAGGTTCCAATTGAATTCTGGTCTTAATGACATCAATAGGAGTCATAGCACCGTGAGTGACACCACACCCAGCAGCACCAGCAAGGGCAAAAGCACCGTAATCTTTAAGAGTGAATTGAGGAATTTGTTGGGACATCTTGATCTATATTACAGGAGGAATAGTTGAGGGATCACAGGATGAAAAAGAAAGAAGTCCAATCAGCGGTCTAGTTGAGGGTGAAATCCTATTGTATTTATACAAAATTTTCAAAGGTGCACATTGGGTAATAGACACGACCTGCGGACAGAAAAGCCGGTCGTGTTCGGGCGATTTCGGAGAGAAGTACTGTTACTATGTTCTACCGGAGAACTATAGGTCTTCGGAATAAAAAGCAATCAACTAAATTGATAATAGCAGTCTACAAATCAGAAAGCTAAGCTGAATTTGACTTTTAATATGCTCATGGTATTTTCTTCTTTTTCCTTTAACTGCATTACATCTAAAATGGTTTACTGTACATCAATATTTGATATGTTTAAATTCTGTCAAGTTTAATCTATGGAGATGATTATGCTGCTTATTGTGGTCCTTAACCATATTGCCTAGTTGGGATTACCGCGGTGTAGACGATAACATACTGCATATAATACGTCTTTATTGGTGTTTTACGTTCATGGTTAACTACTGGCATCATGGAGGGTTTTGGATGTCCCGCAATGATTCCAATGTGATTTCAATTGCACTACCACTAGTACGCAAAAACTGAAACTCCAATATCACGGAACACCTTCAGATTGATTCTATTAATAATTTTGCTAATCAAGGCAGCAGCACATGGGCGGTCCGGGTCGCGTAACACAAAAGCGGCAATACACCCGAACACCCGGGTATAAAGCCAGTTTTCTAAAGTCCATATTAAGTTTCGGAGTTAAACATAGAAACCGTTATTTCTGTGGGGCTTCTTCCCAGCCTTTCCAAAGCGTTCTTATATAAAGTGTACAATTAATATTTACATCTGCGACTCTAAATGGTAAAGAAGTAGTATGAGGAAGGATTATTATTATTATTATTATTATTATTGGTATGTTTAAGCTGTGTGTGTCCATTAAAAGCCTAGGTGACGCCAGGCAGTTCCATTTCTTAAGGAATTACTCAAGGCCATATCAATTGCTTCCTCTTTACTCTTCCCTCGACCTTGGCCCATTTCAACGTCTCCAACAAATACAGAGGCTCTGTGTCCTTTCTTCAGTTGGTTAGTCACATAACGAGGCTGAAGTTGATGAGATGCTAATAACGACTCGAAAGTGTTTTGAAGCGGTGAAATTCCATTTGAACCTTCACTTTGAGGAGCACCAAATCCCGTGACCATTCCATATGGAAGAGGGCTTATCCCTGAGTCTCTTGCTTCAGTTTGGGGTTGAGTTGGTCTTGGCTCCTCTTTTGTACTATCATCCTGTTCGTTATTCAATGAACTAGGCTCAGTTAATCCTGCTTCTGGATCATAGTCATCGTCTTCCTCTTCACCATTGATCTCAACATTATCGTCACCTTTCAATGAAGTCATGCTTCCATTAGGACTCATTATTGGTGAATAGTCTTCATCTTCATCATTAGATTCAACGCTATTAATTTCCGATTGTAATTGCTCTGATTCTATAGTAGCAGTGGCAGTAGCAGCAGCAGTAGTAGTGTCATTAGTAGTGGTAATAGCATTTTGGTCGTTGCTTTGATCCTTCTGTAATTGGGCTCCTCTTTGCAACATGAGAGCAACCTTCAGAATCACCAAATCTCTGTTCTCTCCCAATGCATATGCAGCAGCTCTTTCCTTTGCTTGTTCAGGATCACTTGAGTGTGTACCCACACCTATGCTTTCCCCATCAACTTTAACTGTGGCCTCGAGAACCCCAAGCTCACCCCTTTCTTCTATATCATAGGTTATGCTGACCACTCCACCGATGGGCCCGGCATATATGTTATTTGCTTGCTTGAATAGAAACTCCAAATCAGCCTTTGCATGGTTCATGGGGGAGTAGCCAGTAGAAGCTACCAAGGGTAAATAGAGCCTTCGTAACCAAACTAAAAGATCCTTATAAGTGTAACCATCTTTCCTAAGACCTCCAATATAGGCACAGAATAATCTATGAAACACTCGAAGCTTATCATCAACAGTATCCAGACGTGACATCAGATAATTAAGATGACTAGCGAGATTATACCCTATAACAAACTTCAGAACCATAAGAGGACTGGTTAGATGATAACGTACTAAATTTTCAACATCTGTTTCATCATATGAAGGGTATTGATGGTCTATAATTTCGTACAAGCAAGTTTCCAAGATCAGTTGACCCAAAAGTGCCAATTTCAGATTATTTGTTGGGCGAGACCATTCAGGACCATTTGCAGCCGTTCCTGATTGCAACTGACTTAATATCAGCTCAAGATACGCTTGTGGTTCCACATAAGATTTATCAATCAATACTCTATCTAAGATTGTCTTATCAGAAATCAATGGGATTAAAGGAGGGTAGTTTTCATCTTCTGGTGACAGAGAAATACCCCCATCATTCTGACCAAGTTTATTTTCAGATATGATGACTTTCCTTAGTGCATCAGGTATATCTCTCTTAACCACACGAGGCGGTATATAATTTAAAAAGTAACCCACAAATCGATCTTGTTTCAAACTTCGAAAATTGATATTAGCTAACGCCAATAACAAGGGTAAATATCCACGAGAATATAAGTATTTCAATCTAACAGCTATTTTCAATTGGGATGAATTCAAGATCGACCTTGTGCGCTCAAGCACCGCAGGGTTAGTAGCAGGACTAGTAGAGTTACTGGAGGTCTTAAACTGTGAGAGATTATTATTGTTGTTACTAGATGATACCGGAGACGGTAACCCCAACTTGGCCACATCTTCATCAAACTTTTGAACCGCCTCTCGATATTCAGATATCGATGGTGCCTTGTTCAATATTTGATTCAATGTGGCTTGAAGTTGAGATACATTGCCCCGGAGTTGGTTGAGCTCATCACACCATGTGATGATGTCTCCGGCTTGCGTACAATTCGGTGACAGGTTATCTGCGTTTCGACTCATGCATGCACGTTTGGGTACTCAAGAAATTAAATGATTCAATTTAATTTGGTGATGGGGGTTTTAATAGGTGGAGTTAACTCTCTTTTTGTCCATTTACAGTCGCGGCATGACAAATTTTTATGTCAATCGTAGACTTCTTAAAAGGGAAGTATATACAAGACACAGTCAGATCCTGTCCCATACCAATAAAGTTGTTATCCATCGCGCCCAACAACCACACATGGACAATGACTTTGTAGCAATATTCGTTAGACAGAAAAATGAAGCAACAGCTGTTCTATTGTGATTTATAATATTTTGAAAAAGTTAGGTACAGTGTGAACAGTCCATTTATTTCGTGACAGTGATAGATTCCCAACATCAAAAGTAATAACTACAAGAACTAGCACTAGCTGGGTCACATTCAAAATTTCATTACTATTCCAGCAATTCATTACACCTGCGAAGGCAATTATTTACATACTTTAATGAGCTTTAATGTACATTGGCAGCCAAAGCTATGTAAATACACGTATATACAGGCCATATTAAGTTTTACTTCAATACAAAAGCACTTTCCAACATATAACGTCCAATAAAAGAAATAAAAAGAAGTCACGTGAATAACCTGTGAACGCACGGCGAACATGCGCACAAGCAGCGGTGTATACAGGACCCACTAGCGTATACGGGGACTGAGTTGAGATGGCCGTATTTGTGAGATGAAGCAGATCTTATCAGCCAATTGTTGATCGTGATTAAGGCCAAAAACATCTCCTTCTTCTTTTATTAGGGCTATTTATTCATTTTTTACTTCTTTTCCATGCCACCATTACCCCAAGCCAAACGGGCCATTGACTTGCAAGGAGATGCAACCTTTGTACCAGGAACAACCAACATCCTCACCCAATATGATCATATGTTAGGACGTACAGACAACGATGGGACCAGAGAGGTCACCAACGATAGTCTTAAACGGAGTTCCAAGGGGGTTATTTTATTACCACAACCAACTGATTCTCCGAATGATCCTTTGAACTGGTCTCAGTCTCGTAAATATTATCATTTTCTTCTTATGCTTGCATTCACTGCGTTAACAGCGGCCATTTCTAATGATGCATCTGCTTCTCAAGAATCTCTTAACGAAGCCTATGGAATCTCTTATGATGCTATGAATACAGGAGCCGGGGTTCTTTTCCTTTTCATTGGCTGGTCTTGTATATTCTTTGCACCTGCTTCATCTTTATATGGCAGAAGAATCTCTTATCTCATCTGTCTTTTAGCTGGTACTTTAGGATCTGTATGGTTTGGATCTTCCACCAGAACTGCTGATACTATTTGGTCCCAGGCATTTGTTGGTATGTCTGAATCTGTAGCTGAATCTCAGGTTCAACAATCTTTATCAGATATCTTTTTCCAACATCAGTTTGGTACGGTCTTAACTGCGTATATCATGGCCACATCTATTGGAACATTTTTAGGACCATTAATTGCCCACATAATTTCCATGAACCAAGGTTTCAGATGGGTTGGCTGGTGGGGGGCCATTATTACTGGTGGATGCTTAGCGGTTTTTGTTTTTACTTGTGAAGAAACAGTTTTCGATAGAGGTTCATACGCGCAAGTGACCTCAGGAGTTAAGGTCAAATCCCCATCGCACGTAAATGATGAACAAGAAAAGAATAATATTAATAAGTATGCTGCTGAAAATGAAGAAAGCTCAATAGAAGGTGGTGACAACAATAGTAACTCCCGAACACAAATGGGAGAGAAGGAATTAATTACTGCTGCACAAAACGAACCATTGAATTCATATTGGAAGAGAATAGCCATCATCACTCCATCACCATATCTTATTGGCTGGGGATTTAAACAATACCTTGAGCGGTTCCTTGTGTACTTTAAGGTGTTCACACTTCCTGCTGTATGGCTTTCAGGGCTTTTATGGGGTTTACAAGATACATTTATGTCGTTCTTTCTTACTACCCAAGATACTTATTTCTATGACGCACCTTGGAACAAATCTGAGACCGGTGTTGCGGTGATGAATGTTGCTACATTGGTAGGTGCATGTATTGGATGCATTGTAGCAGGTATTCTTTCGGATAAACATGTTTTATGGATAGCCAAACGGAACAATGGTATTTACGAACCGGAATATCGTCTTTATTTAATTTTCATTACGGCTGTGGTTTCTCCGGTCGGATTAATTATGTTTGGAGTGGGTGCGGCCCAAGAATGGCCGGGCTGGGTAGTTTACGGAGGGTTAGGACTAATTGGTTATGGATGGGGTTCGGTTGGTGATATTTCCATGTCTTATTTGATGGACTGTTACCCGGAAATCATCATTCAAGGAATGGTTGGAGTTTCTATTATTAACAATTCACTTGGGGCCATCTTTACCTTTTGTTGTAGTTTATGGTTGGATGCTTCGGGTACAAGGAACACTTACATTGCTTTGGCAGTGATTGACTTTTGTACCATTTGCTTGGCCATTCCAACACTTTATTGGGGTAAAAGTTGGCGGAGATGGTCAACTAAGTTGTACTTGGAAATGGTAGAATTGACCCAAGGTATGTAAAACAAAATGCACATTAGACGTATATGTATATACATATAATACTATAGACATTAATCAACAGCCATTTTCTCCTGGCCTTCATTGGCAGTAGCACTAGAATCTTCTCTACTGTTCATATACGCGTTCAATTGTTCGTCCAAATCATCAACTGTAGGAGGTTTGCTTCTTACTTTGGGGTTAGGATTTGGCTTCTTGGCCCTGACAGGACGTTCTCTCCGTCTGGGGCCCCTATTCCGTTCCCTAGTACCAATACGAGTAGATGCGTCTATTGTCAGCATCGTATTCACGTCTCTTTCCGGCGCAACAATTCTGTCAGCCAACAGAGTAGTGTTCTCAACTATCAACGTCCTACGCATGGCTTGACGACCATCAAACTTCTCAACGGCCAAACTGTTGTTCTTCTTCTGGTCGGCTTCAAAAAGTACATAAGCCACAGTTTCCCTCTGAGGATCAAACTTGACAAATTCAACCGGGGAAATCAGTCCAAAGAGCTCTGAAAGATCCCGTCCATTCAATTCAGAATGAATGTTCTTCACTCGAAGCAATGGCCTGTCGCCTGCCATGGCTGCAATCTCCTCAGGAATACCGCTATTACCGCTGCTTCTATGGCTAGCTCTGTGAGGTGGTCTGTAGGTATCTCGGTGGTGAGGAGGAACACGTCTGTCTCTTTCATATCTCTCTCTTTCATGTCTGCCACCGCCACGTTCTCGTCTGCGGCTGTTTCTGCCAGCGACATTCTGTTGTCGTCTTTCACGGGGTGGACGCTCACCAATTATGTCGTCCAATGATTTCTCCAAAAGTTCAGACATTATGTATTTATATGTTGTTGCTTGAGTGTTGTAGGTAATTGATTCGGTGACCAACAAATTTTTCATATACTTTCTTCAGTCTATATCCGAGGGTAAACCACGTGATAGGAAATTGGAAAAAAGTAAAGTATACGGATTTAATATAAAGTTTATTAAATATATCGAGGATTCAGCCTTCTATAAAATGTGATTATTTGCTCTTCTTGGATCTTGATCTAAATTGATCCAGTTCAGCATATTTTACACCCAATAACCGTCCGTCCTTATCCACAAGCTCAACAGACTTCAAATAGTCCAACTTGTTAAGCTTGGGCCAATTAACAAATTGATACCCATTGGAAACAACAAACCGCAACAGTGTCAACAGATAGGCACAACACAGTCCAACAATTAAGAGATTTCTAAAATCAAATACCGAACCCTTGGGAAAAAATAATACTGCTAATAAAACAATAAAACTTGTACCAATGAAATAAGGTAATAATTGAGTATATGCTGTTCTTCTATCTGTGAATGGAGAATGAATGGAATCACGATAAGGTCTGTAGTTCCCTAAAAATAAATCATAAGAATCTTGACGAGCCCCATCACGATAATTGTTCTTATAATAACGGGTAATGGAATTAGAAAGATCATTTAAAGCTCCAGCTTTAGTACGTTTACCAGTTCTAGTGTAATCGGTTTTAAGTGCACCAGTACCAGAATAAGCACAAGATACAGCATCAGCATTATCTGCCCAAAAGGATTGAAAGAACAAATTGAATTGAGGGTCAATGGTTTCCCATGGTTGGTTGCCATTTATATAACCACAATCTTCAAAATGACCTTGTAATACCCAACGACCCAAAGTTGATTGTACAACATTGGTTCTATCCAAACAATCCATACAATTGGTCCGTACAACACGACTTTGGGTCAGGATAGTTTTTTTGTTAGCCACATCATAATGAAAATAGTTATTACGATGGTAACCCAATTGATTCAAATGGCCAAATAAAAGCTTAACTCTATCCCAACGCATCTTACGACATTCGTGATGGAAATCAAAATAAATATATTTAACATGAGCTTTCAAATGTGGTGGTAAGTTTTCCACTGCAGCTTCATAAGAATCTTTAACCGGTTTTTCATAACCACTTTGATTAACCAAGTTAACACAATAATTATCACCATAAAGTTGAACTTGTTCATCAAAATGCTTTTGAGTTGCATCTAAAGCAGATTTAGAAGAAATCACCAAATTAGGTTTATATTTCAAATTGTTGATTTCAGACCAGAAAACAGGTACTGAGCCTCTAGTTTGTAAAAAGGAGAAGATCTCTTTACCATTGGGAGTAGTAAAGAATTGTTCTGTTTCATTAAAATTGGCCACATTCCCATTATCATCAACTCCTCTTCTAAAGTATCTGGTACCTGCTCTGTAGATTGATCTACGAGTGAGCAAGGCAAATTCAATTGGCTGAGAAATCCCGTCAAAAATGGCAGAATGTGACTTGAAATATCCATAAATCATATGAGAAATGAATGGCTCAGAACCTGCAACAGCATTAACTTCTTCTGATAAAAAAGAATTCCACCAAAACCTAGAATCAACAGAAAATGATGAGGATGTCAATTGTCTTTGTAAAGAATTTGTCAAATCGTACTTGTTCCCAATGGAAAAGAAAAGTGTGGCATTATTCAAATGTTGAGTTAGTAAACTGACATATTGAGACTCCTCCAGTGAACGAGCTGCTACACTATGATCAACACCAACAAGTAAAATTGAAAAATTGGTTACTTTGGCGATTTCTCGACCCAAAATAGAACCTGTGACTTCATGAGACGTAGCAACCACCATATATTTATTCAATTTCATCTTTATGGTTCCAATAAATGCCGAGATGGGAGAGAACACTAACTTGGAGTATTCATATTGAGCTGGCATTATATCGGAGATTGAAGAACCGGATTCGGTTATCACCAAGTATCTGTTTGACACAGAGTCACGAAGAACAGAGCACCCATCAGGTGCCACAGCGTGCAGTAAAGTCATGATTTAAGTCTGCTCTTAATACACGTTGAAACCTGACAAATATAGCCACAGAATCATACACAGACAGCCAGACACTCGTTCAGACGGTCAAACAGCCAGACTCACTTTATAACAACTAATAAAGATAACTAAGGAAAAGGTATAGTTTATAAAATGAAAGGTTGACTCAGTGTTAGTTTTTCTCTTACCATAAATGGAAGTAGTGTACTTACCGTTCGCACTTTGGACCGTGGAAGAATATAAGAATTAAACACAAGCGTACCGTAAAGGTCAAGGTTAAGGAGCATATACCGAGCTACTATAGACATTGACATATACATCATAGTGTGTATACGTTGTATTTAAGAGGTACATATTCATCTATTGTACTTATGCTATTTGTGCGTGGATTGAGCTGCATACAATTGAATTGAATTGAATGAGTAACATGAGTGATTCGTTCTCGTTAAGCTCTACCCTTTTGGGCCACTCACTGGATGTTAGATCCCTTTCTGCTGTTGATGATGTGATTATTTCGGCTTCAAGAGACTCGACTGGTCGGAAATGGACACGAGCCAGTGACTGCAGCGATTGGAGTTCCACTGTAGTGTTCCAATCTCCGACATCATCGTTTGTCAATGCTGTGAGTGCCAATGACCTTTGGACGGCCTTTGGTGGCAAAGATTGCATCATATATTTATCCGAGACACATGGCAGTGGAGATGGTGATACTAAGACTGAAGGATTCGAATTACCTGGCCATTCATCCAATGTGTGTTCGTTAGCATTCCTGTCTGATCTTCGGAGATTAATTTCCGGTTCCTGGGACTCAACAGCCAGAGTCTGGGACTTGGAATCATTTACAACTATATATACGCTCAAGGGCCACAAATCTTCAGTCTGGGATGCCAAAATCATCGATGAAGACACATTTATAACTGCTTCTGCTGATAGAACCATTAGATTATGGCAGAATCAAACTGAAGTACGTCAATTCATTGGTCATAATGATGTGGTTAGAAAGATTCTATTATATCCTGATGATCCTAGTCGTTTTGCTTCTTGTTCCAACGATGGAACCATCAAGGTTTGGGATATTGATTCAGCAAATTGTATCCAAACACTATCCGGTCATGAATCATTTGTATATGATATTGCTTTGGCCCCTACTGGTGATATCATCTCAACTGGTGAAGATAGAAGTATTAGAGTTTGGAGAGATGGGGTGTGTATTCAAGCTATACGATTACCCTGTGTTTCCGTTTGGTGTGTTATAGTATTATCCAATGGTGATATAGCCGTAGGAGGCTCAGATAATACTATTAGAGTATTTACCTTAGACTCTCAACGGGTTGCTTCTAAAGACGCTTTGGAAACATTTTTGGAGTCTGTTAAGAGTTCGGCCATCTCCGAACAAGGTCTTGATGATTTGAAGCATACTGATTTACCAGGACCTGAAGTTTTGGAGAAACCAGGTAAACAAGAGGGTCAAATCATCTTGGTTAAGATACCAGCAACCGGTACAATTGAGTCCCATCAATGGTCTAGTGGTAGTTGGATGAAGATTGGTGATGTAGTGGGAGCAGCTGGTAATAGTGAGGGTAACAAGAAGGAACTCAATGGTCAATTGTATGATTATGTATTTGACGTTGATATTGAAGATGGAGCTCCACCATTGAAGTTACCTTTCAATACTACTGATAATGTTTATACTGTTGCCACCAAGTTTTTGGCTGATAATGAGTTGCCCAGTTCTTATACTGAAGAGGTGGTGAGATTCATTATGAAGAACACAGAAGGTGTTACCATCGGAACAGATAGAGCATTGGATGACAATGATAAAGAAGGTGAGCAGAATAATTGTGTAGCTGAAAGTGTTCCTAACTCTGTTTCTGAACGGTCCCTATCTGTTATTCCTGTGAAAGACTACATCTTCTTCAAAGACTACAATGGAGACCAGATCATCAAGGGCATGCGAAAGTTCAACTCCCAACAAGATACAGAGCACCAACTCGACGATATTCAATTGGAGGAGATCTGTGGGTTACTCGGAGGAGATTTAAGCTCCAAAGCAGCCATAGACTTGATTGATCATCGGTTACCTCCACTCTTCAAGACGTGGACTGAAGAAGCTCAACTTGTGTTGTATGATATCTTGAGAATATGTATTCCCCGAGTTAGCATGGGGGATATACTTAATTCTGCCACTGCAGGAGAGTTTATATATTCTGTTGTTACTAGGGAAACAACCAATGTTTCTGTGCTTATGATGATCACCAAAGTGTTGAGTAACATAGTGGGTAATTTAATTTTATTTGTTCAGATATTTGTTGATGAAAATGGCTATGCCAACACCCTTGCAAACACCATTGGGGGTTTGATGATCAATGGGAACAAGTCCAAAACCCACAAACATTACAATGCACTTATGACCAACGTGGCCTCGTTCTTGTACAATGTCTCGGTGTTCCAATACACATCGAAGAATGCTCCCAGTTCAAGTCAACCATTGGTAGATATCATGAACCTATATGGTGATGAGATTGCTCGTTCCAATAGTGAAGCTGCGTATAGATTGACTGTTGCATTAGGGAACGTTCTTGTCCAAGGCACTGCTATGACCGTTGGACCTCCATGGTTGATCTTTATTGGTGATACTTATAAGGAACACAGGTTTGTGGTTGTTGCAAAGGATATGATGCAATTAATAAAGAGATAGAAGTGTACACTGTATACGTGTATCGACCATGGTATATATACTACACTGTTATACTGCAGTATTACACTGTTACGCTACAGAACCACACTATTATACTACTACCCACTACGTCTGTACTGTACTCTATACTGAACTGAATAGTTACTGTTATACATTGCTATAGTGAGTGCATGCTATGGTACAGCCCTCTCTATAAACTGTACTCTACACTGTGCACTGTACGCCACACCGTACGCTGCACAAGACAGCCAACTGTAACGTGCTCTATACTAAGAAGTGTCCAAATTGAACTCTATGTTGTACTTATACGATTATAGGTGTAGGTGTACTATTATACTGTGTACTATTATACTGTGTACTATTATACGTGTAATATTATACGTGTACTATTATATACTATGTGGTGTAGAATAACTCTGGGACTTTATGAACAAAATCAACCAACTTCTTAGCCACCTCCAAATTAAAATCATCACTCAATTCTGTCATGGTATAAACCTGAACCGTCAAATCATCTCCAGACCCAATTCTTCCAATGATCTCATAGTTCTTACCGGCTTCCAATATTTGTGATGGCGACTTGATGGGGATTGGCCCGTTACTTTCAAGCTTGCCTCTCATGTCGTTGGTGTTGAACAATTCACATCGTCCCATCACCCGAACCACTTTGCCTTGGAATTGCTGTAATCTGGTGGCATCCACCCTTATGCTCATAGCGTTCATGATGTGTATATTAGTGGTATCAGTTAGTGTTAACAGTTGGCAGTGGTACTGATCTGTGGTGGCTGCATGTACTTGACTATGAGTATTCGAGACGCGTTCTCGCCCTCGGTTCTACCCTCGGTATTCCTTTTTAAGAAACAGGTGTAAACTGTACTAATGTGTATAGTATTGTACTGTATTTAATTCTATTAACAGTGAGTCAACTCATGCAAATATTCTCCAAGTATTCCCTTCTCCTCTGCTCTCATCAAGCTCTCTCCAATAAGAAACCCATCAACACCATCTTCATATTTATACTTTTTAACATCTTCAACACTGGTGATACCAGATAATGCCAATACCAATACATTGGATCTAGTTTTGGCATGTTTGACCAATGAGGACGTAGTATTCAAATCAACATCAAAGGTAGTCAAGTTCCGGTTGTTCACTCCAATCACCAATGGATCAACGTTCACGTGACCCAATTGCATAGCTATGGTCAACTCCTTCTCGTCATTAACTTCAACTAAGGGCACCATGTTCAATGAAAGTGAATAGTCATACAATTGTGCCAATAAATCGGGTTCCAACATCTTGACTATTAAAAGCACAGTGTCAGCTCCTGCTAATCTTGCTTCAGCTATTTGATATTTGGAAAAGATAAACTCCTTACGTAATATAGCTGGTCTGTTCTTTTGGCTATCCACAACACGACGGATGAGTTCCAAGTCTTCCAAGGACCCTTTAAACCAATTGGGTTCAGTTAAAACAGAAATAGTGGCACATCCATTACTGGCATACGACAATCCTTGTTTGGCAGGATGGGCAGTGATGTTTATATCACCCTTAGAAGGTGAAGCTCTTTTGAATTCAGCCAAAATTGGAGTCAAACCTTTGTTATCTTTGGTCAAACGTTCATAAAAGTTGATCACGGGTGGTGCAATTCCCATTTGTAAAGTGGTTTCTAAATCACCAAATGATTTCCCAGGAAGTGACTCAATCTTTTCGTAATCAAGCTTTCTTTGATCATAGATTCTTTGTAAGATATTCTTCTTTTCTTTAGTAGTAGGAGTATATGTGGCGTGATATTTGGCATTCTCTTCCCAAGTACCTCCATGAATAGACAAAATGTTGTCTATCATCAATTGACCTGATTGGGTCAAGATTGACTCGGGATGAAACTGAACTCCTTCAACAGTGTATTTCCGATGTCTAACACCCATAATAATGGGCACTTCTGTTTCTGTAGTAGCAGTAATTTCTAATTCATCAGGTAAAGTTTGAACGTGTCCAGCCAATGAGTGATACCGAGTAACAGCAATGGATTGTGGAACATTTTCAAACATCCCAATACCATCATGTTTAATAGTAGTAGTTTTCCCATGCATGATTTCTCCAGCATATCCAACATCACCGCCAAACACTTCATACATACATTGTTGGCCCATGCAAACCCCAAAAACAGGCTTGATCCCAGCAAAGTGTCTAATGGCATCCTTACATATCCCAGCATCTGTACTGGGGTGTCCAGGACCTGGAGATATGAATATAATATCAGGGTTCATAGCTTCAATACCACTAATGGAAATTTCATCATTTCGCACAACATCCACCTTCCCACACTTGTCAGATTGACTCAAATACTGGTACAAATTCCACGTAAACGAGTCGTAGTTGTCGATCATCAACACGTGTCTTTTGGTCTCAGTCATCTTTTGGTGTGGTTAGTTTCCTTGGTGGTAAGACAGCAGCATTCAACGATTTTGGGCTTGATAATTGTTAATTTTTCATTTTGCATATTGGTGTGCGTGAGTCACTATTATTGGTTTGTGCACGTCGTATTCTCCTTTGATGTATTGGGTAAAATGTCTAGTGTAATAACCTCTAGTGTCGTTCTTTTATAATAAAATACTATAGTAGTTTTCTGTTCTTCGTAATGAATTCCTTTTGGCAAGTCCTCTTTTTTCTTATTTTTTTTCTCTGGATATTTATTTTTCACCAAATTAATTGTCTTTAGAGGTTCTCCGACGTAATTTGGCAGTAGACCCTTTTTTTGCTGAAATTACCGAGTGTTCTTCTCCTTGTTGATCTTTGGTAGTGGTCTGCTTTGCATCCTCTGTTTTATTGTTGTCCAAACTGACTCCATGGAGAACAACGGAACTAACAAGTTCCAAGACAAGCATGAACAAAGACAGAAGCATGGCAAGACAGTAATTCGAAATACTAATACCAATATCAAGCCACAGCCCTTCCGTTCTTACAAGGAAGAAGAAGTTCACAGTTAAGACATCACATGTAGAGATGATAAGGGTAGACACTGTGAAAGTATCGATATCAAGGTTATGGTTCATAATACCTAAAGCTGCGGACAAAAGCACATATGGAACCATGAGCTTGAGCATCAATAATGCACCCATTGCAAAGGGGTCAAAGATCGGAATCAAGCGGTACACAGCATCAAGAGAAAATGACGAAATCAGAGCAACGTTTCCTGTTCCAAAGAATGCAAATTGAAGGAAGAAAAACCCAACAATGGCAGTTCTCATCACTTGGACCCATTTCCTCTTACTATTCTTAGCTACTCTCTCAATCTCTAACCATTGAAGAAGAATCAAATTGTATCCAACATAAAAAAGCAATTCAAATGAAATGGTAAGCACAATAAACGTAGGAATAAATGCAAGATAGATCATCAATAATCTTAACTTGATATCCGGAGAAGGGTCCTTAGCATATGCAACAGGAACAACCACTAATGAAAGAATGAATATAACCCAACCAAGAACCTGAGTGTATAACGGAAGTCCCTCATTGTTTTGAAGAGATACAACAGAAATATTCGTAGTAAAGGTTATGACTATAATATTGACAAATTGTGCAACAACAAGAGCACGATGATGTTGACCAATATTATTATAAATGCTGTTGAATGCCACAACTGCCACAATTAAACTAGCAGCAACACCAGCATTAATTTGAAAAAGACTTTCAACTTTGACTGGGTTTAAGTTGGTGAAAATGCACATGAAACAACAAGAAATAAACCATAATAATTTGGAGCTAAAGGAGACAGTGTGGAAGAAAACAGGATAAAGACCAATGGAAACAAAAATTATGGAGAACATGTATCTTTCAAAAAACCCATAAGCAATGCCTTCATACATGGACACAAATGATAAGATAATGGCAAGTCTATGAGCAGGACTGATACCCCGAAACAAACGAGAAATACCTAAAATCATTACCGACTGTAAATCTGCAATAATATAGTACCAGAAGTATATGGGGAAAGCAGCATAAATCTTGTAATTAAATGGAGAGTTTTGGTATTGCAACAAGGCCATAATTCCAACTCCTAAAGTTATAAACACCACCTTTAATTTCATACTGGGTTGAGTGGGTTTCTGTTCACTCTCTGGAATCACAAACAATTGAAGAAAGAGTTTGAATGAATAGAAAATCCACCCAAAGAATCCAAAGGTAACAATTGACTTCAAGAATAGCCAATCATATTTCTGTAAGTAATCTAATCCTTCCAAACTGTTGCGCATCAACTGTTCAATCTTCACTATAGTATCCACTTCCATAGTAGATCTTTCCAAGTCATTAAGGTCCATAGTATCCAACGTTCCAAGTAAAGCTTCTATTTCTTCCTGTTGATCAATGATTGGGTTCTCGTCAAAGGCTTTAAACTCGGTGAACCTAAAATGATGACTTTGAACTTCCATTTCCTTGATTACGTATTGCTCTGCAACGGCTAAGGCATTTTTGTATAACGCATGTGCCTTAGTAGTTCCATTGGCATCAAGATAAGCTAAAGGCAATTCCCCCACTGAATTTGCGGGATAATTTGCACCAATTAAATATGCCATTAAGGGGGCAATGTCTGCTTGTTTCACATCATTTCTTACCAAATGGTCGAAATTCCAAGTATCGAAATACGTTGATTCATATCCACTAGCAATTGGATCTTGCAAATCTCTTTGTACGGCAGAATTAAGCCATTGTGGTTGTTTAATCCCTGCACCCCATGCAATCAATGGTGTACGGGTGTTATTGGGATGACCATCACCATGAGAGCCGTAATCCGACATTCCATGATCAGCAGTAAAGATAAAAGCAGTATCTTCGTCACCAAAGAACTGGTGGATCCGAGGAATCAAGGACTCCAATTTTTGATCTATATATTTTATATTATTGTAGTATTCTGGGGAATAAGGTCTCTTTGCATGTCCTGCCGTATCTGGACCCAATAAATGAAGGAAGAAGACATTACCATCTTGCATCAATTCGTCATGTAACGTTTGATTGGTGGTCAGATTGTCCATCAATGAGTCCAAATGATCAAATACAAACTTATCCAATTCAATTGAAGAAGACGTAAAGTCTTCAAAAGTATGATCATACATATGACAGTCAATAACCCCGGGAACAACTTTATCTCCAACAGAGAATATAGGAAGGATATCTGGAGATCCAAACAGATACGTATGTTTTGATTGGTTGAAGAAAGAGTCAAATTCCACAGGGTTTTCCTTCCAACCCTTCGTAACCGCAGATACATCTTCATAAAACCCTGCAATCATTGCTACATGTCCTGGTCTTGATTCAGTGGGCATGCGAGTATTGGAGATCCCCCACGAAGCATTGTTCAACACCAAACTTCTCAAGTAAGGTGCCAAGTACGTGCTGTTGCCGGTATCGGGATCAGGCAACCGTTGGAATGTTTTATCAGCTCTTAACCCATCGCCAACTATGAGAAACAATCGTTTGGCTGGTGGCTCCATGGTGGACTTGTGCTGACGCATTCCATGGACCAATGGCAGCACAAAGTAGATATCAAAGATCGACCATAGGTAGAAAATATGGAACAATACTCCTGTGATAAGTAGCAACTTTCTAGTGGAGTTCATTGGTGGAGGTGGAGGTGGTGAAGAACTACAGTGTGAGTTTTACTAACAATTTTCAGAACGCGTGTATATATTTTATGTTGGTGTTAGGGGGTATTATAATGGTTATACGTACAGGTTGTGGGTCTTCTTTCTAAATATACCACGCTGTATTTGATACTGCTTAATATACTATGGTGTATATGGCATATAGTTATATTATTCTGTGTTTGTCAACCTCTCTTCACCGCTTTCATCCACGAACAGTTCAGCTTATACACATTCATGAAATGAACATGCTCTCTAAGCAGTACAACGTATCGATCTTGAACCACCATGTCTTGTTTCAAACACTCAAGATAAACGTTAAAATTATTGGTAGAACTATTAATTTGATCTCGGAGTTCCTTATCCTTTCTATGACGTTCTTCTTGATATCTAAGCACATACTCTTGATACTCAAACCATTGTTTCTGATACTGGGTTACTTTATTGACGTATTTGCCCCATGTTTCGATGGTTGGTAGGTCATCTAATAAAGAATGGGGTGCTTTGGGAGGTAGGATATCAAGTATGGTTGGGGATGCATGTAGATCAAGTGCAGTAACCGGCTGAACATGACTATTAGTTGTTGCTGTTGCCTTGCTGTGATTGGTTACAAAGGACCTCTTATTAACTGGACTTTGAAGCGTTTCTGCCTTTGAAGTCCCATCAGAAAACTCAGCAAGTTTGGGTTTCTTATTTTTAGGGGAATAGTTGGTATTCAGTGTCTTCCGTTGTCTATTAAGGGTGGTTCTTGGGAGTGAGTCTTGTAAATCACTGAAATCAACTTCATCTATTCCCATCGTAAGGTTCTCCTTCAATTTGGTAGTTGAAAACGTATCTATTTTTTGCCTTTTAACAGTAGGAACAGCATTTTCCGAGGATAAGGGATGAAATATGAATGGCTTACCATCTCTCTTTTGCCTCTTGGATGATGATGATGATGGTGAGGTGGTGGACTTAATGGTTTCAGACGGTTCTGGCTTCACTTCAAGTACATCAGAATCTTGTTCTATGTCATCACATAATGTAGTTTTGGGGATAGCTGATTCACTTGCAAAGCTTGCTTGTCCTATATCGTCACCATTGCCAGGATTCTCTTCCTCAATATCGCTATCCTCAGATAACGAAGGAGAACGTCGTCTTTCAAAATCCTCAATACAATCGTCATCTTCAACAACATCATCATCAACATCATCATCGTCATCATCATCGTCATCATCATCGTCATCATCATCGTCATCATCATCGTCATCATCATCGTCATCATCAACAACTATGGGATTGTCTTCACCATCACCTTCAAAGGAAATATCTGTGTCATCAGGATCAGATGCAGAACCAAGTCCAAATCCACCATTCAGCAGAGGTTGTGGTATGTCATTTGGCAAATGCAGCAGAAACTCTTGATTGACTTGTTCTTTTAACTTTTGTTTAATGCGCTCTTCTTGTGCTCTGATCTCTTCCAGTTCCCTTCGAAGTTCTTCCTGACGTTCTTGTTCTCGCTTTAATTCTTCCTGACGTCGCTGCGTACGCTTTACTTCTTCTTGGTACCTTCGTATCTCTTCTTCTCTCTGTCTCCGTAACAATTCCTCTGTTTGTCTCTTCTCTTCTTCACGTCGTTTGCTATCAAACTCCCATTGTCTACGGAAATCTCGTGCTCTACGGGTTGCTTCATTCTGCTGCTGGAAATAATTCTGATAAAACAGGAAATAGCCATCTGATGCTCTGGATTTCCCAGTACCACCACCACTAGTGCTTGTTGATGTTGTTGTTTTTGTACTGGTATAACTGTAGCCACCACCAGGGTGATCTGCTTGATGTGGTTTATGAGTGAAAATATTCACTTTAATGGGGAATGACCTATCATATTCGGCCCTCTTATTTGGCTCAGAAAGGATTTCATATGCCTCTTTCACCTTAAGAAACTTTTGATGGGCATTATCATCACCTCTACTTTTATCCGGATGATACTTGAGACATAACTTCTTGTATGACTTACGCAACTCATCCTCGGTAGCAGAATACGTCACACCAAGCACTTGGTAATAGTCGACTGACGACATCAATAGGGAAAGAGCACTCTTAGATAGGAAGCGATTTGATTATTGGTTGGATTGTATAAGTAATGGATTAACTGGTATTGATGATGTAATCAGTAGATTTGATTTGACTTTAGATTCATTTTTTGAGTCAGGCACGAGTATAGTTTTCAATCGATATCACTTAATACTAGGGCGCTCCATTCCTTACAGTATAAACTACGAGTAAACGGTGAGTGTTAAAATGTATCAAATATTCTCTATATACACATACTCCAGTGTATCGAAGCTCACTGCACGGTATTGAAATGTGCTGAACTATTTTGCCATGTCTCTAGTTCACCGTTGTAAAGTATTAAAGTTTATCTCTAAGGTTATACCTTGCGTATATTCAACTGGACTTGGAAGAAAAGTCTTATGTAATGGAAAATTTCATAAACAGTTTCTTTAGTTGAAATTTTTGAAACTGTTTGGATTAATATAAGATCCTTCCAAATATCTTCTGAAGTTTTCTCGAAGTGTGACACTGGCGTAAGTGAATTTTGCAGCCGCCAGGTTTCCTATACCAATATTATCATATTTATAGTTATTTGTTTTTGCCTAAACTTTTCATTCTGAGAGTATTTTGGTGTACTCAAACTTAATACCACATTTCAAATATGACAAGACATATAATCAGACAAAGTTGATGTGACAACGAGCTAGTGCTAAAATAGTAAATTTCATCAACTTAGTGGTAGTACTTTCCTGTAGAATTTCCTTTGTAGATAAATATAACGACGAAAATATACTAATCTCAATTTATAACTCTTTATAACATTTTTTTTGGGACATTGAGTTACAATTCACTGGTAGTAACAAGCATAGAACAGTTTAGACCGATGTCAGTTATTAATTCGATTCTGTTAAATTAGTTTTGTCGCATTCAAAGAGTCCATCTCTTCTTGTATTCTACTTTATGCAGCCA
Organism: Lizanozyma spartinae; assembly: GCF_019049425.1. Lineage (NCBI taxonomy): Eukaryota > Fungi > Ascomycota > Pichiomycetes > Serinales > Debaryomycetaceae > Lizanozyma > Lizanozyma spartinae. The sequence goes on from NW_025065072.1 coordinate 60,539, forward strand.
CGAAGATTCCCAATTGGGTTGGCGGCTTAAAGATTTCTGCTAGTTTTAAAATCGGATTTATATTGTACTAGAAAATACACTGTAGTATAGTTTACACTTTAATATGGTAAGCTGTGCTGCTTATGCTCTAAATCTTTTGACAATGGCCTAATTGCGATAAGTATAAAGAAGAAGTAGTGTCGGCAGAGATATTGGGGCCTAGTCTGAGAATTCTTAACATGGTTGCGAAAGAGAAAAGAGAGGAAAACCATCTAACACAGAATCCAGCTCTATCAATCCAAATGCATTCACTACGAATACGTAAAAGTGCAATTGCTATACAAATTGGAATTGTTGTGGAAGGAATCACCAAAAGTCAAGCAATCTGATTTTCAGAGAAAGTGATGGTTAAACGACGAAATTGGCACAATTCTTGAAGGGGACAGCACCCAAATCTTTAAATTAGGGTTCCCTGCAACAGGAAAGGAACAGGGGAAGGAACAGGGGAAGGAAATTTATGTTTTAAGTTACTTATTTTACTGGAGTTGTGATTGATCCCAGACTATGGTGAGCTACATTTGATTCCAAAATCAACCATATTATGCTTCGAAATTAGACAAAAAGGTATTTGACTTTGCAAAAACAATCAATGGTCAATTCAAGCTATCTACTAAGGGCGCCTGTTATCTTTGTTTAAGGGGTTCACAGAGGAGCTTAGAAGAATGAACTTTTGTAGCTCCTGATAAGCATCGACCAGGTGAAGGTCTCCCTTCTTGCTTTAATCAAAAATTGTGTCTTTCCCTTTAATTTCTGATGCCTTTTGAGGCTTGCGAATTTAGGTTTAAGCATATCCCCCTTAGTACCAAAAATGGATTATTTTGAGATTGAACCGGGGCCGTTGCTTCTATCTGAATAGGATAACTACAGAAGAGGGTGTGTTTCCTGCGTATTTTTGTATTTCCTTAGTTGCTATTTATTCTTTCTATCTATTTTTTAAACATCTACCTGTAATAAGAATCTAATGCTATCTCAATTGGTCTTAGGCTCGGTACGGTTGCATTTGAGGAAGTATTGGACTAAATTTGTTAATCAGGGTATTGGCTGCAATATCAAATTATATGCAGGATAGTAAGGTTGAATTGAAATCGAATTTGGTACCTCATTAACGCTGATAGATAGAGGAAGATGGTAAAAGTGGTAATTCAGAAGTGATAATCACTGAAGGAGTCTCGAATCAGCTAAATAATATGTTATTCCGCTATGGTAATATTAAATAGTCTCGTATTCTGACGGAGTTGATATATCCGCGCAGATGATGTAAACTGACCTATTTTGTAATATAATAGAATTGCTTGCCCAGAAACTTGCAAGCGTAATAAACAATAGTTGCTTCATTGCATAGCCCTATTCACACTAATACTAATACCACACTAGACCTATATTGTCATTATATTATAACTATACAGTAACTACGTTATAGCTTTACGTCATACGCTACCTTTGTTATATATACTTCCAAGACCGTTTGTCACACCACGACCGTTTGCGTGTGCCATGGAATAATACTATAAAGCCAAGAGCACGGCTCAGTTACTTGGTATCCCACCTATGTCTAGTGCAGTGTGACTTGACTAAACAAGCGGCTAAATTAGTAAACTAATCTCCCTCTTCTCTAGCTACACTTTGTAGCACTCTACGGGTGCCATACCCACTCTATATATGGCAAAAACTCTTGGTATACAAGTACTATTTTACTACATTCATGTGGTAAAATAAGCCCTAAACAAGAGTCACAAACTCACTTATCTATCAACATCTCATAGTAAATCCCGTCTTTAGGTTACGGAACAAAGGGTCAGCTTCGCCCAGCTGCCCCTTTGTTTAAGTGCAAGCCGCAGTATTGTATGATTGCTATCACTGAGTCGCCAAAATTAATACATTCTCGACTATACAGATGGATGCCAAGTGGTAAATATATAAAGTAGCGCATCTAGCTTTTCAATTTCTATTATCTGCTATCAATTACGTACGGTAAGAAGCATATATTGTGCCATTCATCATGTCTATAGCCATAACAAATTCTGCAATATCTAGAGGTTGGTCCGATTGGCAACCATCCATAATACCAACCAAAACTACCTTACTGACATTTACCGGAGATCCGTCTAGTTTATTATCCGTCATCTCTTCAGCTGTGGATCAAGTTGCAACTGAAACTAATTGGCCCGTCCTAATGGACCTTTCACGGTCTATTAGAGGCGCCCAAGCATCCATTACTATCATGCGAGCAGAACTGGTATTGGCTACAGCAACCGATCAAAGCGTTCTACTGCAGGCTACTGAGATTATTTTCAATGCTACACTTAATTTGAAGGCTTTGGAGTTTGAGAACAATCCATATCAATACAATTTGAATGTGGCAGCTAATGCTATTTATCTTGTTGTTTTTGGCTTGATATGGGGTTTCAACACTTTAATGGTCATCAAATCAAAATATTGGTGGTACAATATAACATTTTTTCTTGGGTTTGGTCTTGAAGTTATTGGATTTATTGGTAGAATTGTATCCACAGTTGATATAGAGAACCATGATGCATTTTTAATGCAAATTATTGGGTTAACTATGGCTCCAGCTCTTGTTATGGCTGGAATGTATTTCCTATGTGCTCAAGCTGTGGTTATCCATGGTAGGGGTTACTCCATATTGAAGCCCTTATGGTATTCTTATTTCTTTATTACTACGGACGTTTTATCAATTTTCGTTCAAGCTGGCGGAGGTGCCGCTACTTCAATTGCTTATAACAACAATAAGTCTACTAAACCAGGTACAAATATGATTTTAGGAGGTATATGTTTCCAACTACTTGCCATGACATTTTTCGTTGCATTTTGGTTTGATTTTTTACTTCGGTTATACTTCAAAGACAATGCCAAAATTGAAGATTCAAATCCTTATAAGAAGCGGTCTATAAAGAATTTTATAAAGTTATTATTGGCTACTCCATCAGCAAGAAGGCATACAAGAAACACCTTGGACAAGTTCTACAATCCAAAATTCCAAAGTATTCGTTCAAGACCATTGTTTAATTGGTTCCCGTTGGCAATTACCGTTAGTGTGTGTGTCGTGTACATTCGGTGCATATATAGAGTGGTTGAATTGGCTGAAGGATGGAGAGGTCATTTAATTACTCATGAAGTTTATTTGATGACCTTAGAATCTCTTATGATGTCAATTGCTGGGTTAATCTTCATCCCATTCCATCCATATTTTGTACTTGGAAAAGTCAACGTCGTAAAATTGGCCTCCATTAGAAAGAGACTTGATGTTGACGAAGGAAATGGTTCAGAGAATGAAGAAAACTCTTCGAGGAGTGTTTTGAATCAAACTGTTGATGTCCATGAAGAAAAGTAAATAGTTTATCATCGCATGCTATAAGGTATGGAAGCACTTAGTCGTTCCACATCCATCACTATATCTATGTATTATATTTTATTATTATTTCTAACTAGGGTAATTCATGAGAGAAATTACACACAATGCCTAAGACGCAAGTTGTAGCAAACCGGTCAAAAAGAGGAACGTTACTGTTTCTAATGGGCCAAAGCAATTGGTTGTGTTTTTCAAACGCAATGAGAAATTCGCAGCCATAACCGCCAACATTTGGCAATGTCTCGTTACTTCAACGGTGTATGGACTCTTTTAAAAGTACACCAACAAATCAGATATGGCAAATACGTTTCACGGAATGTTCTGTCTGCTTTCCCTGTAACCTTGCAACCTCATTTATCAACCATTGTGTTAAGAACTAGGGATGGAACTTGCTGGTGTCGCATTGAAACAAAATTCTTAGTGAATCAACCAGAAGGTATGCATCTGCTTAGGTTTACCAAACCATTAAACGAACGACCTCCGTCAACGAAACGGGGGTCAAATTAAACTTTTTCGTACAAAGTGTTAGAAGATATTCTAGAGCACAACTGCTGTCAACATCATACATTCCTTTGATAGTGGTTCCATCAAAATATGTTTCATTGCACAAAGGTCACATGCAATCTCTGACATACTAAAACATGCGGTTCTACGGCTTGCTGGACTACAATATACTGTACGATAACACGCACTATAATATGTACTATAATAAATATTTAATTTAGTTTATTTAGTGCACTGTACTTCACTTATGCCGTACTGATACTATGCTAATATTGTACTATACCCACTGCACTATACTTACTGTACTAAGATTATACCTCCTATAACTGCGCTACACTGCACTACTCTGTAGTGTTAGTTGGCTATATTTTTCTCCGCAAGTGGCAACCCCCTAACACCACGCCCTCGCGGCGCCACCGCCACTATAAGTTAGCAATACCTGACCCTATATACTTATATCCCTTGTGTTATTCATTATTCATCAATAATGCCCCTTATAGGTAAGCATAGTCTAAATCACGTCTTAACATCAATGAGTAGTACTAACGAAGCATTTTCAGTCCCGGTATCGGTCAAAATAGCTCTCACTTTGGGTGCAGTGGTAGGAGCAGGAGTAGCGGTCCTCCACAACAAGGAGATGTTGTTTGAAATAATGGAACGTAAGTTAAGTCAAGGTGCTGCTTATTGTGAATCTCAGGCTAAGCGCTACAGCACAAAAAAGGACTCCCAGTTGTATGCTGAAGATAGTGATAATTCTGATTGTGAACCTGTGACCCCTAATGAGACTGATATAGAATCTGATATGATTGATGAATTAGATTGATCTCGGGGTAAGGGTTTTAAGTTATTATTATGGTTTCAATATGATGGTCTTTGTTAAATCTGTTCATCTGTAGTTTGCTCTGTATCAACTGATAGCTATAAGAATAATGGTCAATAGAATAACCGAGAAAACAATCAACAGTATTACACAGCATTTATTCTTTTGCTTTTGGTGTTCTTCAGCTCTTATCAATTCCTTGTGAGCTCCTTGAGCGTTCCCCTCATAGTTGGTGATATTGTTCTCTATGGTATCAAGTTGTTCACCCTGTTGGTTAACTATTTGATCCAAGTCTTTGAATATAGCATTCACCTCCATTACCCCCTCGTGTATTCTTGTTATCTCGTTTTCTCTCTGCTCCGTAACCAACGTGTGATATTCAAGATCTGTTTGGTCAATTTGAGGCTCTAAAACTAGTTGCTGGACTTGTTGGGCTTGTTGACTTTGTTGATGATCTTCAAAAGCTCCATATTGTTGTTGGGGGTTACTTTGAAACAATTTGGTCCTCTCAGAAGAAGATTCTAATGGCGTAGCATGTTTCTTTTGTTGATACATCTTAATTGTAGCAGTCAGTTGTCTCTGAACTGCACTAAACTCCGTCTCGAGTCTTTCTCTAACAACATAATCGTTTGAATTCAGTGATGTCGCCGTCTTGTTATCTTGAGCATTAAGTAAACGTCGACACTCTGCTTCAGCAGTATTTATTTTCTTTACTAATTCATCCAATTGTTTCCTAAGACCTTCAGAATCTCGTTTACTGCCAATGAATTGTTTCTGTCTATTTAATTGGGCAGCCAAGCCAGCATACAGTGCAAGTTTTGTTCCTATATCATCCTCTGCTGAAGCAGACTTACGAGTCTGAGCTTCTAGATCAAAATTAGCAAATGACATTATACACTGGAGTAGAACGGTGCCAGAAGTCTAACTCACCACCATGAATCGTTGCTTAGACTGACTTATTTTTGAATATCACGTGACAATTGTCATGTGACAAATTGCTGGTAATTATTGTTTATATCTATGTCGTTATTACATATATATATATAACTACATTTTCACATTATATTAATTACATTACCATTATCTCTATTACTTATAAGCCTCCGTGAAATAAAAAGAAAAGAATAAAAAAATTGTCTAAACGACACTCATTAAACAAGGTGTTCGATCAATGTTGAGTCTTGTTATCAAATTCCGTGTAGGGTGGAGGAACACTTGTAGAAACTTCATTGTTCCCAGATGAAGAAGGATTAGGAGAATGGCGAGTTTCTTCAATAGAACCATAATTAGCAGCTGGAGCCACTAAAGGTGATGGTTCCAGGACAATGGTATTGTTATGAGTGTGATGATGTTGATGATGATGATGATGTTGATGTCCTCCTCCTCTTTCCAAGTCTTGTCCGTAGACGTAGTATATTCTTGTGTCATGGTCAATGGTGTAAGGGGGGTATTTGGCAATGATGTACCATGAATGGATTAAACCGGGCAAGTAACCCATCAAACAAAGCAAGATATTTATAAGGGAGTCACAAGAACATATTCCTCTTCTAATCCAAACTGGCAACGGAGGGAATAACACAGACACTATAATAAGTAGAATGTCTGAACAACAAGGAGAACAACAGCAACACATACTGTAGAATAGAACACAAACAATTAAACCAGCGATCCAGCTGAGGAGATATATTAAAGTAGATGAAGTTATTTTGAGTATGATTTTGATGGGATATCTAATAGAATAATAATGTATCGCTAGATCCACGGGGGATGTTTACTCCTTTATATATACAAAATTTAAATTGGACGGTGGTCCCTTCAATTTTACATGATCATCTCAAGCCCTTTTATATAGTATTCTTTGTCCGGTCGTGCGCGTCACCATCCCGCGCGGACATCGCCATTCTCGGTCGGGATTCTCCAGAAGTGGTTCACTATACACCTTGACATAGAGTAGTCGAACTTATAGTCGAACTTATAATCGAACTTTAGTAACTACGGTGATCAATTGAGGTATTGCATAGTCATTATATAGACGTATAATTGTTTGTGACAGAATTTCTGTTGTGTGTGTTGGTTATCATTGTGTATACTTTACTGTTGATTCGCCATCATGTCTAACATTACGTTGCAAGTGTCATACGGTCATTTAACCAAGAAGATAACATGTTTGAAGACTCAAACGGTGAATCAGGCTACAGGAATGGCGATGGACAAGTTTCTGTTGAATCAAAGTGAATTGGAGGGTAAGCTTTTGTACCAGAGGAAAGTATTGGATACTTCCTTACCCTTACGATTCACTAACGTGATTAATAATAGTAAAGTTGAACTACAAGTAAAAGAAGTCTCTAATAAGACGGTATCTGCCAGTGCTGGGGGTTCTAAAGTTGATATAAAGTTAATAGTAGCTGGTGTGCCTACGGCTAGACCACAATACTTGTTGAAAGATATAGACACAAGTCTTCTGTTGAGTCAAGTTGTACAAGAGTTTGAAAAGGCCAATTCTGGTTTGAAATTGCCATTAACAGAGTCACAAACGAATGATATTAAGATTGAAATGATCCTTGTTGATCAAAAAATCCCCTTGTCGCAGTTCAATTCTACTGTACTTGGTACGGTGATTGGCTCAGGAGTTAAGAATTTTGTAGTAAGATTGAATTACTCCAATAATGAAGGTGCTGCTGAACGAGAACTTCATCAGCAGCAAATTGTTCGGACACAATTAGAACAACAGAGACAGACTAATGTCAAACGGATGGAAGAAGAACATCTTCACCGAGAACAATTAAAAGAGGAGTTGAAACGGCAAAAGTTACTTGAAAGGCAAAGGGAAGAGGCACAGGAGAAAGAGAATCGTATGGAATTAGACCCGAATGTATTGCCAGTCGATAAAAATACTATTCATAATGAGTCTCGGATAGTCCGTCGGAACAGCGGCAGCGAACAGGAACAAAGCGCAAGTGTCAATGCAAGTGAAAATGAAAGCGCAATAAATACGAGGCTTATTGATGACGCCCTACAACTTAATATAGAGAGTGATACTCAATTGTATAAGCCTGGAAATCATCCAACGACACTTTATGAGAATCCAGATGATGACTATGAGATGACTGTGAGTCAAGCTAAACAATATTACAGAATGGTTCAACAAAAAGGTAATGCAAAGCCTGCCAAAATTCCTAAACCGGTAACGCATTACAGTATACGGTTAAGATTCCCCGACCGGAATATTATACAATTCAATTATGAACAAAAGGAACTATCAAATTTGAAGTTGGGGACTTTATTAAAGAGAATTGATCAAATATTATTACCGGAATATGTCAATCATTACATAATAAAGTTCCCGGAACCACCATTCAAAGTCTTATCATTTACATTTGACACAAATAATAAACTATTATTGGAGTTCCCAGAATTTCAAACTGAACGTATCTTATTACTTTGGGAACTTAAAGATACCTCTTTATCACGTAAGGGGCCATTTGTTAAAGAAGAATCTATTGCTACTATCAAGAATTCCAATGAAAGGGCCGAGATTGTCATTGAAGAAAATAGATCGTTATTACCAGACGATGAAGTTGATGATAATAATAAGAAAAAGACTACCACCAATTCTTTTGAATCTAATTCATCATCTACTTTCAATTCCACCAAAAACCCCAAAGATGAGAATGTCAATGATAGAGTCCCTCGTTGGATGAAATTAAATAGAAAATAAGTATCTTTATATTATTTGGAAAAGATCTTAAACTTACTTTTCTTCTTTTTAGAAGGAGATGACTTATCTCCACCGCTAGGAGACAGACTATGCATTGATGCTTTGCTTGATAAGTTTGGAGTCATTGGTTTGGAACTAATGGATGAACCTTGACTCAATCGATTATATTGCTGATTTAAAGCAGGATTTGGATTCGAAGATGATTGTGGTGGTGCTGGAGGCTTGGGAACTTCAAACATGTACCCTGGAGCATCTCTTGGACCTCTAAGCTCTTGTAAAAGAGGTAAGTTGATCCGATCAACTGATTTATTGATATCAACATCTTGTAACCCAATGCAGAAATCCCGGGGTCTTAATAAAGTTTCTGAGCCAATATAAACCTCTTTATCTAATTCCTTGGAAAGTTCATAGGCTGCTCTGAGCTCGGAATAAGTCATACCTCCTGCCACATAAGAATAGATTCTTTGTCTAGACGTTGTTTTTCTTGTAGATGATTTCGTGTTTGACAGATCGGCCCAAGTTGCTCTAACTCTTGAAGTTCTAAACGCTTGTGGTCCACTAGTAGTAGAGGTGGAAGTCTGAGCTTCGGTTTTAGGAAGTTCATCTTCTAAAGGTCTTTCTCTTATATAAGGAAATTCTTCCTCACTTAAAGTACCAGTGGTAACCTGTTGAAGAACATTCTTCAATCCACCAATGAATCTTGAGGTATTGAAAGTCCCTTCGTTGTTAATGGAATGATATAACTTCTTATCTGAATTTTTATCCTTTGGAGAAGATTTGATTAAGGGGAACCCAAGTTTGGCGAAGTTAACAAAGCATCTTGAAACCAACAGTTCCACTTGTTTGTTATCAACACCAATAAACATTGCTAATTTTGTAAAATCGTCTTCAATTAAACCTCCACGATATAACCCATAAATCAACACTAACCTTATCTTATCATTGATCAGTAAATCTTGTCTTGCTAATAACTCAATCAAATCATCATGTAAATGTTTATTCCGTTCATTTTCAAAAGTAATTCCATCAGCACAACATGTTTGTTCAAAATCAGCAGCAAATTCAGCGAGTTTACGTTCATCATTTCTTTGAACACATTCATCAATTAACAGTTTATGCAAACTAACATGCTTCCTTTCTTCATCGAACCCTTTCAAATGAGCCACTATAAATAATAAATCACTTGAAGTTTTAGCCTTAGTACGGTCCACAAGCATTGGATTATTTTTAATTAGATCATTGATTTTGCTAATGATCAATTCAGAGGCTTCAACAATATGACAATGTCTAAGCATTACCCATTCTTCATCGTCTTCATTATCGATTTCAGTATTGACTTCTGAGATTTCTCCCAATTCGTTCTCGGAGTTAAACTTATAGACCCCTTCTTTTTCCAATGATTCAACTATGTCCATAGCCATGGCTTGGTAGGTGAATTCATGAAGTAAAGGAGCAAACAAATCCAAGGATCTATCGGTGATAAGCAACACCGAACGAACACGATTGGTTTGAGGAGGGGGGTAATCTATGTTAAGTCTGGCATAATTATCTAGTTGAGATTGGAATTCTTGGGCTATCAAATGGGCAACTTTAGAAGAACTTTGATATCTAACATAAGGATATTCCCCGGTGACTACCACGACATTCACGAGAGCCTCGGCTACTCGTTTAATTTGATGAGGAACCAATTCAGCCAAGTTCTCATTATAATATATAGGCATGGCATTGGCCCTTGAAGAATCAACAACAAAGCATCGGGATTCAAGAGGGAACATGGACGCATTTATATATTCAATTAGTTTTTGGTTTTGAAAGTATTGAACTATTTTTGGTTCTGTAAGGAAATTTTGATTATAAAAATGATTCAATTCCATATCTGAACCAAGTTTAGGTATTAAAAGTCCATGACCTAATCGATATCTATTAGTGTGAACATCAGATAAAATACATTGTAAGTTGTACACTGACATGTGACACATATAGATGGCTTCTAGATACGACTGGGGTTTGCGTCGTTCATCTATGAGTTCAACGGCCACTACTAATCGAAGTAATTGATCCTTACTAATTATAGCATCTATTAGTGTCTTAATCTTCCTATCTACAACCAACACATAAAGTTTGCCTTGTTCTTGAACCTGTCGGATTCTTTCAAAGAGATATTCCCGCTGGATATTGATCAACGATAAGGGGTCTATATTCTTCACCATAATGATGATAAAGAAGAAGAAGAAAGTATTAGTTAACATTAGCATTTCTTTGTATGCGGCGGTGGTAAAGTTGTCAATTGTTATGGTAGCGCCGGTTGAGAATGCCAATTACTATAAACGGCAATGGTATATACAAGGTTTAAGGTTAAGATAAGCCCAATGGATTCATAGACCCAATGGAATTGGTGTAAGACACAGACCATAACATATAATAACCAACAGTACATCCTACACTATAAATACAGTCCTTATATAGAGTGTAGTGTTTGATTGTAGTGTCTGTCTCAATATATCTTCTTCAGGTACGCACCTACGTTCTTTGCTATGTTGGAAAATAATGTACTGCACAATTGCTTTGGAGAGAACACTACATTCAATACGAACTGCACTTCCGCCATACTACTATAAGTACTGCTAATGGCTGCTACGCTATGCTAGTAACTGCTACAATATAGAGGCGACTGTACGAGTAGTGAATGTACTAATGACTTATACTATGCAACTATACAACTGACTGGTGTGCTACCATGCTAGTGACTGATCAACACTGTGAACTCTTGTACGACGCTGTACCTAATTCGGCTCAAATCAATCGTGTCCTTAGCCGAATTTTACTTACCGATGCAGAATCAACAACCATCACATACAATAGAAAGTACGGGTATACTAAACGGCAAAGTATACAAGACGTGTGAGACGTGACAATACAGTGTACTATAGACAGCTATTCAGCTACAACTGCAGTTAGCTACAGATACAATTAGCTACAGATACAATTAACTACTTGTACCATTAGCTACTTGTACCATTAACTTGTACCATTAACTTGTACCATTAGCTTGTGCCATTAGCCACATACAACTTTATTCTTATGAACTATGGGACTGTTGAAATATATATTAGGATGGTATATCTTTCTGGTAGGCATTAGTGTCTACAATAAATGGATGTTTGGAGTCTTTGAGTTCCCCATAATCGTGACTGCGTTCCATCAAGTGGTGCTATTGATTTTTTCATCTATCATAAGACAACAAGGGTATCTGAAACAGCAGCAAATTAAAAGTAGTGACGAAGGGAGATCTCTGAGTCCGTCAACTCCAATCTTGAGACCAATAAGAAGAAGAAGCAGTAATAATGTCCATTCCAGTAGCTCCAGTTCTCCAATACATTCTGAAGATAATGATCATGATGTTAGTACCACTACTACTAAAAATAATAATACCATAGTGTGGAGTGTCTTTTGGACTACCATGCCGTGTGCAATAGCAAGTGCCTGTGATATTGGGTTTCTGAACGTATCCTTTAAGTATATAACATTATCATTATACACCATGTTGAAGACAAGTCTGTTGATCTTTGTTCTTCTATTTGGGTTACTCTTCAAGTTGGAACGGTTCAATTGGAAATTGGTGATAATCATCGCTATCATGACCTTTTCAGTCTCACTCATGGTTATCAAACCAGACCCTCTAAAAAATGGTGCTGATGAAGTTGATGATGCTAAGAGTCAGGCGGATGTTACCTTTGGAATCATCCTTATACTCATAGCTTCAATGTCCAGCGGACTTAGATGGTCGTTCACACAGTTGCTTCTTAAAGTGAATCCTAATACGTCCAACCCCATCCAAGCCATGTTCTATCTCAGTCCGCTTATGGCCACGTTACTCTTCATTACGGGGTTCACTTTTGAAGGCATTGGAAAGTTCTTCTCCCATGCTATATGGCAAGAAAAGGGGTATGCTCTAACCACCATATTGATGATTTTCCCTGGTATAATGGCCTTTATGATGACTTGGTGTGAGTTTATGCTCTTACAAGTGGCCCCCTTGATTACTCTTTCCATTGCAGGAATCTTTAAAGAGTTGGTCACCATTGTCATTGGGTTCCTTGTGTTTGGGGATCACTTATCATCAATTAATGTTGTGGGTTTATTCATCACCTTGGCCGACATTGGCTGGTACAACTATTATAGACATTTGGAAAGACTAGACCGTCAGCAACAGGCCAAAACAAAATCGTATGAATTGAATGAGTTATAGTTATGCAATATATACAGTGTATATTATACAGTTTAATATGGTACAGTTTAATATGGTACAGTTTAGTATAATAATATGACACGTCTAACTTTTTTTAGTATACAATTGTTCATAATAAAACCAATGAAAAACAAAAGCTTATAAACGAAACAACCCATGATGATGTTAATGCTCCAGTGCTGCCCATAGCCCCGTTACTAGTCTTATCGACAGAAGTGGAAGTGGCTGCTGCAACGGCAACTGAACTGGTGGTATTGGGAAGCTGCGATAAGTAAATTGAACCCAGAGAAAACACCACCGACGTGAACATGGCAGGGATCTCTAGTGTGGCCAGAGTGTTAAGCTGATAGTAGGTTAATGTTGGTAGGCTGTTGGTCAGATAGTAAGTTGCATAGGGGATACTGGAGTTCACCATTCTGGCAAATGTTTTTGTTGCCAGGCTTGTGGTTTCCTGTGCCGTGCTTGTAGATGGTTGTGATGTCGGTGATGTTGATGATGATGACAACGACGACGACAACGACGACGATGATGATGATGATGATGATGATGACGTATTATTGGCGTTGCTCTGTGCCATGGCAACTTTCCCACTAAGATTATCAACAGCCATGTATATGTGGGATAAGAATGGCAATCCCAAAGAAGACACTCCCATTGACGAGTTGTCAACCACGTTCAAATAGCAAGCCTTGGACCCATCACTTAATGAGATCTGATTCATGTTCATGTCATAAGCGTTGGATAAGATGGCACTAATTGGAATCTTGATAGTCAAATTAGGGAACGAAAACTCAAGATTGGCATTGGATCCATTGACAATATCACAACCCACAATCCAGTTGGATAGGTCACTTACATAGACTGCATTGGTTTGAATGGCCAAATTCACAATGATATCCAATGGTAAATATAAATAGTTGGATCTGCTATGCAAAAGAACAGGGACAGAGGCCGAGGAACCAGAAGACCCCATTAATGATTGGACTTGATTCGTTGCTGTGTTACGAACGGCTACACCTTCAAGAAGAACTGTTGGGAACTTGATTGCTGCCAACCTTTTGTTCAATGTTGATTCTGAGTCTGTCCCTCCCACATGAGGAAGCATGTCGTAACTAACAAAATCACCTTTGATAAAAGAAGAGTCCACTACTCCTGGAAGAAGACCAGCTTGATATCCACTGAAATACAATGAATATGATGATCTATTGATGTAACCATATGTCGCTAGAGCACCAAGAAACCCTGTTCCGTCAGGATGAGAGGCAAGACCGAATCCTCCTACTTCAACATTAGTACTATCAACTTCGCCCATAACGATATTATTCATCTTGACAGGTGTTCCATTTTCCATGTTTATGGAAACGTTCTGTATGTTTCTCAACACTCCAGTGGCATTGATGGCATCCACATATGCCAATGACCATGGGGTGCCATCAGAGGAAGAGCTATCCAGTGGTCCGTTCAGGGGTACGGAATACATCAGATACCTTCCACAATCTGTGGCTTCAACCTCTGTATAAGTCAGGTATATTGATTCCCAATTCAGCTCTGTGCTGTGCTGGGCTTCAAAGGATGCAATTTGACTACAAGGTAAAACACTATTACCATTCAAAAACCACAAGTCTGGTTGAAGTAGATCGAGTCGAAACGGGATCTGTTGACCATTTAAGTCCATGTTAATATTGTAGTAGGGACTTAGAGATGTTCTGGAAAACATAAACTTAAGATATGGAAATAAAGATGAGCTTCTTGGAGATGGTGATGGTGATGCTGTTGTTGTTTTTACTGAGGAAACTGATGATGGTGTAATTGTTGACGACGACGGTGCTGCTGTTGTTGATGCTAAGAATGACGACGATAATGATGACGTTAATGACATTGACGTTGACGTTGACTGTGAGTCGGCTCGTCTTTGTAAGGCTAGGGCCACTGTTGCGAATGAGGACACCGTAAGCACTTTCATTGCTTGCTACTGAAAGAATGAGTGTATTAAAATAGTGTCTATGGTTTTATGTGGAGATATCAACAGGTATATGAAACATCTGTCAAAAAAAAACTCCTTCCCCTACGCCGGATACTAAACTACATGTATAGTACGCATTCCGGGTAAATACTACTGTGGACAGACCCAGAAAAGAATAGATACATGCCAGGCATCTCGGCAGTAGTAATAATAGCAATAACAACATAAAAATGACGTAAAGCCACCGTCACCCACCAACCAATGGATTCGAGGTTGAGGTGTACATGTAAGACAACTTTATTGTTAATATTATTATACATTTTTGTATTGATCTTCACATTACAATGAAACATTACTTTTGGCCAAACAACTAAATTTCATCTGTGCATGAAAGGGAGTGTATGTACAGGGTTGGTTGGTTTCCCTTCACCAGAGCCATACAAAACAAACATGACGTCGTTGACGTTTGTCGTTGAGGGTTGTTGGTGTCTACACGATAATGACGCCTAGCTCATCGCAGGACAAAAACCATGTCACACAATATCTGTGGCTAAAGATTGTGCCATAATAGAAGTACTCCCTGCATTTCAAAACCTTTACCTTAAATCTGTAGAATGCATACTAATAGGCAATAGTATGTGTAATGTTGCGTCGTAGAAGCGATTTAAGCTTGTAGTGACACATAATTATAATACTACTTCAGTCATACTAACAGGGCCAGGCATACTTAATGGTATAGTAACAGAGTCACTGCCATGCTTAATACTAACACCGTCGCTTCTTATTATCACCACCACGTCACACTGTTAAGCTTCGTATCACAGTCGCTTCTTATTATCACTTTGGCTTCGTATTACAGTCGCACTCTTCTGTTGCAGCGAGAGACCACAAAACCACTAAAAAATTCAAGTGGAAAAACACACCTTCCTTAGCAGATTCACTCATCAACACCACTACTCCTTCTTTGTAGCCCTAATTATTTCGAACTCGAGTCTCACTAGTTGTACACGTCACATATATAGCAAGCTGTACACAAGTCTTGCCGTTACAAGTCACATTATCATAAGTCGTACCACAAGGAATACCATTGCATAGCATCCGTCCCATAACCTGTTCCGTGTCAATGTCAGATGAGAAGACTCAAAATTGGGATTAGGCCACAGCTTATTACCCTCGTGTGTTTTGCCTCATTGCTTTCTTTGGCCATCTTGGCAATCGTCACGGGGGTGTACTATTCTAATAACTTATCTGAAATGCGTACAGAACGACTACAAGTGATTGCTCAATTGAAAACAATCCAGTTACAGCAAGCTTTGCAAGCATATTATAATTTGGGGTATTTCCTTCTGAATAGATACGAAATCACCCTGGCCCTTACCAGCTATAAGGCAGGCAACACCTCGGTTGAGGTTTTTGAAGGTGCCCAGCGAACTCTATTTCAATACGTTGATTCCCTGGATTTCGTGGCCGGGGCAAGGCTATATGACTTGGGATTGAATTTGGTGGTGAACGCAACAAGTAATACAACCCTGTTGTCCGATCCTACAAAGGACTATCTTTATCCAATCAGAAAGAACATCTCCATCAGTAACATTCTTCCAGATGATGATTATTTTGTCACCGGTCCAGTAGCCAATTCATCAGTCATTGATTCTGCATATTTCCTCGGGTTAACTTTACCCGTTTTTTCCAATTCCTCAATCATTATAAGTAAGCCTTCGATCCTGGGTTACTTGACTATAATATGCAATATTTACAGTATTCAATATGCTGTCAATGGATCAATCAATTTTTCGACAGATACCGCTTCATCATCTTCTTCCACATCTTCCTTATCCCTGCCATCATCAAACTTGAATGATTTCTCGGTGATTGCTGTTCAAGCCGTATATAATCAAAACTCAGATGTTAACTCCGGACTTTATGGATTTAGAACCGTTATACCCGATATTGAGAACGTATTGGAACCAAATACAGTTTACAGTATCAACACTTCTAGTGCTGTCAAGGAGGCGCTTTCTAGACCAAGTGGTTCTGCAGCTGATGTACAACTGTATAGCGGTAGAGGTATTGCTATTGGGTTTCAATCATTAGCTGTGGATTCAGTCAAAAATTGGACCAT
Source organism: Lizanozyma spartinae (assembly GCF_019049425.1). NCBI lineage: Eukaryota > Fungi > Ascomycota > Pichiomycetes > Serinales > Debaryomycetaceae > Lizanozyma > Lizanozyma spartinae. Next base: position 77,324 of record NW_025065072.1, read on the forward strand.
TATAGTCATGCAGTCACGTTCTAGTTTCCTTGGACCATTCAGAAAGTTAAGATCAATTATCATTGGTGTTTCCGTGGGCATTGGAGCTTTCATATGTCTTTTAACATTTCCCTTGGCTTATTATTTCATTCGTCCAATTACCAAATTAAAGGAAGCTACAGAGTCTATTACCAGATCCAAGAAGAAAGAAAAGCAAATACCGTCACCTCCATATTCTAGAACTCTGTATCCTTGGTTCTATCGGAAACAAAAGGTTTCAGAAGATGAGGATGGGTCACTGCAAACGTTATTACAGCGAATGCCTGATAATACAACGGCTTCAAATGGGTTGTCATTTTCTGCAAGAAAGGACACGGGCGCAGGCGCTGGTGCAAGTAATGGAAATGTTGATATAGGACAACCACTGACTGCAAGAGATATGACTGTTGCAGCCCCAAGTAAACGACAGTTACCCATGATATCCAAAGTTAAACGACAATCCAAAGGTACAGCTTATCCACCAATAGTGGAAAAAACCGCAATTGAAGATAATAATAATATTGGAGATGAAGAGGAACAAATAGGACTGAATAACTTTTCAATGAAAAGAGATTCTATTCATTCAGAGCTGACTTCAGGATATTCTACAGCTATCAGACTTCCGCAGAGAATAGTCAATTCTAAGAAATTTTTTAAAGATGAATTGACTGAATTAACTGATGCTTTCAATATTATGATTGAAGAATTGGATAAACAGTATACCCATCTTGAAGACCGAGTGAAACTTCGTACTAAAGAGTTGGAAGCATCAAAGATAGAAGCCGAAGCTGCAAATGAAGCTAAAACAGTATTCATTGCCAACATATCACATGAATTAAGAACACCTTTAAATGGTATTTTAGGGATGACATCTATTGCTATGGATGAAGAAGATCAATCCAAGATTCAAGACTCTCTTAAGTTGATTCATAGATCAGGAGAATTACTCTTGCATATTTTAACTGAATTATTAACGTATTCAAAGAATACTTTGAATCGGTCTAAATTGGAAACATCAAACTTTCAAATCTTGGAAGTTGCTTATCAAGTCAAGTCGATTTTTTCCAAATTAGCCGTGGATCAAAAGGTTAATTTTAAGATTCTTTTAGAGCCTAGAATTCTAAGGAAAATGATTCTTTACGGAGATTCGAATCGACTTATTCAAATTGTTATGAATTTAGTTTCTAATTCATTGAAATTTACTCCTGTGAACGGAAGTGTTGATGTTTCTTTTAAACTACTAGGAGAATATGATCATCAGAAATCAAAAGCTTGTGATTATGAACAAGTTTATGTTTTACGAAACCCATTTGATGAAACCAAACTTAACACTATGAAGGGAGAAGTTGATAATACCACCAATGAATCCACTCTGCAATCATCAGCTTCGGATTACTTTCAATTTAAACATACGGGCACTACGAATATCCGTGAGCAACAAGGAGCACCTGATAAATCTCATACAACTGGTGCATCTACGAATCACCATACGACGACAGGAATTAAAGTTGGAAAAATTGAAGAAATTAACGAATCTATGGATTATGATGCAAGTGATACGGTTAGTGTGGTGACATTATCAACCCAAGCTTACGAGAATAATATATTTGAAAGTCAATTTACTCGTCATAAAGCCTTACCTCCTACACCCGTGGACTCTACTTCTACAGTAGAAGATATTTCACCTCCCAAGGGAGGACTTTTGCATCCTGATGATCCACACTCTTCACCACTTGGAGGACATAATAATACTTCTAATAGCGATGAAGTGCATGTTTATGCCAAATCTCCTAGAGGTACTGGTTCTGGATCATCTCCTTCAATAACTCGTCCTAATAATACTCGGGCAAACACTGAATCTTCATACATTGGGCATAACGAACTCATCAAGAATAAAAAGACTTTCAAAATGCGTAACTTCTACAAACCCAAAGTCTGGGTTCTTCAAATAGAAGTCCGTGATACAGGAAGTGGTATTGAGCCTGCGTTACAAGAGAAGGTCTTTGAACCATTTGTTCAAGGTGATCAAACCCTTAGTCGAAGCTATGGAGGTACAGGGTTGGGACTTTCAATTTGTCGACAATTGGCAAAGATGATGAGAGGATCACTAACTTTGAAGTCTTCTCTTGGAGTGGGATCCACATTTACTTTAAGAATTCCAATTCCACAATCAGGAGAGATTATTGTACCTGAAGCAGATCTTGATGAGTTTTGTGAAGATGAATTTAATCCTGGTTCCAAAATGAACAGAAGAGTTACCTTTGCAGATTTGGCAGGACAAATGGCATCATCAACAGATCAAACAAATAATAATAAGAATCATAATAATCATAATCGTACAAGTGATAGTACAGTTGCAACGAACGCTTTGAATAGTCCACTTATTTCTACACCAACGTCCGAATCAGCACTTGTACTTTCGGGAAATGAAAGCAGTGATTCCAATGCCTTGAAGCCTCCATTATTTGAACGATCTTCAACAGGTACAGCATCAGTCAACAACAATAGCAACAGTAGCAATAATAACGATGCATTGTTGGAGAACTTGAGTCATATACGGATCCTTGTGGCCGAAGATAACTTGGTCAACCAAGAAGTTATCAAGAGAATGTTGAAGCTTGAAGGGTTTACCGACTTAACTATGGCTTGTAATGGAGCCGAGGCCATTGAACTCATTAAATTAAGCGGAGAACAAGGAACTCATTACGACATTGTGTTCATGGATGTTCAGATGCCCAAGGTTGATGGGTTGACTGCTACCAAGATGATTAGAAGCAACTTACAATTCAAAGGTCCCATTATTGCTTTGACTGCTTTTGCAGATGAATCAAACGTTAAAGAATGCTTGAGTAGTGGGATGGATGGGTTCTTATCAAAGCCTATTAAACGGACAAACATTCGAAAGATTATTATTGAGTTTAGTCCCTCGTTACTAAGGGATTACGGAACTAAAACCACATGACTAATATAGGGCATATTAATACAGTTGACACAGTAATATTAACACGGTTAGTGCAGTAGCAATAAGTTTAGCTAACTCTTTTTTTTGTTTTTCGGTGCTGTATATATTTTCGCATTGTTTCCTGTATATAGTCTGATACCTTGAAAGGGCTGGTGATAATAAATAGTCGTACGTCAAAACTTAAATTATATATTTAACTTTAGGTTCTTCTTTTTAACTTAACGGCACCCTTACACCAACGTTCCCCATTCAAATTGCTCTACAAATAATATGAAAGGAGAAGTGGGGATATCGGATATAAGTCATATGAGAAGGGTTCGTCATGTCTATGGTCTTGCCTTCATATTGGTTCTACTTGTCTACGGAGTTAACTTACTCTTGGTCTCTGTTGAACGGGTCCATCTCCATATAAAGAGCGATGTCGCCACTGCTGCTTCTGCTGCTGCTGCTGCAAGTTACGACCCCTTGAGACTCAACATAACTCATATAAGAGACGGGTTGTTTCGACCCACGTTCAAGGATGTGATTTGGAGTCAGGTAGATGATCAGTTGTATGTTACCAGAGACAACGATAACAACTATGTTGTGAACTCTGTTGTTGACGGTAAGTACAAGGAACAGGTGTACAATGCTACATCCTTTGTGTATGATGGAATAGAGTATACTGTGGATGAAGTGGTGCTTTCACCTGACTTCTCAAAGGTGATACTTCAAACGAACACCAATAAGAACTGGAGACACTCATCCACGGCATTGTATTGGTTTGTTGATTTACAGAACCCCAAGGAAGTCACGCCCATTAAAAATGGGGCTCAGATTTCAGTGACCAAGTTCTCTTCCAACTCCTTAAGGATCGCCTATGTGTACAAGAATAACTTGTATACGTTTGACACTCAAACCAAAAAACTGACGCAAGTGACATTTGATGGAGAGGAAAACGCTATCATCAATGGTAAGCCAGACTGGGGCTACGAAGAAGAGATCTTAGCTACAGATAATGCCATTTGGTGGTCTCCTAAAGGTGATAGGTTGGCATACCTTCGATTCAACATTACTCAAGTTCCAGAGTTTGATTTATCGTATTACATTGAAGATCACGGTATAAAAGTGGACACTTACCCTTCAGTAAAGAAGTTCAAATATGCTAAGGCTGGGAATGCTAACCCCGAAGTCCAAGTTCACATCTATGATGTTGTTACCAATAAAGACCATCCTATTTTTGAAGCTGACGATTTGCATTTAGTTACAAACTTGGCGTGGATTGGGGATTATGACCTTTTATATAAAACTACAAACAGAGTGTCTACCAAGTTGGATGTTTCTGTTGTTTCAACCAATGACAACGCTGTTTCCATTTTCAGTGCATCTGTGGTTAGAAGTGAACAATTGAAAGATTCTTGGTACGAACCATTCACTCCATTCTCATTGGATGATGGTTCTGGATATGTTGATGGAGTTTATGATTCCCAAGGGTTTTTACATTTGGCCTATTTCAAAACCAAGGCATCCAGTCCAACAAAATGGTTAACCTCAGGTAATTTCGAAGTCACCAAAATTTACGGTATTCAAGATGGTTCTGTTTACTTCCAAAGCACAAGAGGTTCTGGAATGAGCAGACAATTACTTACTGCTAATATTGTACTGGGTGAATTAAAAGAACTAACGCCTGCTGGTGAAGGGTTTTACGATGGGAAGTTTTCGTCTAATTTCAAGTATTTGATCTTATATAACGAGGGACCCTCAATCCCTAAGCAAGAGATCATTCTTGTGGATAATTTAATGTCCATTAAAGTGTTAACAGAGTGTCAAGACATTCGGAAGAATTTGCACAAATATAAAGTTCCTCAAACCAACTTTGGAGTATTAGAAATTGATGATTTGGCTGGTCCTTTAACCTCTAAAGTTAATATTCACTATTCTGAAACTTTACCCCCTGGATTCACTACAAAGAAGAAATATCCCGTTATATTTTATGCTTATGGAGGTCCTGGATCTCAAATAGTCACTAGACAGTTTTCAGTAGGCTTTTCTCAAGTATTACTGTCGTATTTGAATGCTATAGTTGTCACTGTTGATGGAAGGGGAACTGGATTCAATAATGAGAATGGGAGTCAGCAGGATTTCAAATTCAAAGTCAAAAACAACTTGGGTCACTATGAAAGTCTTGATCAAATTAGTGCTGCTCAATATTATCTGTCTTTACCATATGTTTCATCTGACCATATAGCCATTTGGGGATGGTCTTATGGTGGATATTTAACTTTGAAGACGTTATCTAACCCTAAAAACCTAGGAGTCTTCTCTTATGGTGTATCTATTGCTCCAGTGACTAGTTGGAGATACTATGATTCAATGTACACTGAAAGATACATGAACACCCCAACATCTAATGAAGAAGGGTATGTTAAATCGAGTGTCCATGAAATCGATAACTTCAAGAACAACGTGGTCAAGTTTATGATTGGCCACGGAACAGGTGATGATAATGTTCATTTCCAGAACAGTATGAAGTTAATTGACCAATTTGACTTACATGAAGTTGAGAATTATGAATTTAATGTGTTTCCTGATTCGGACCATTCTATAAGTTTCCATAATGGGAACAAGGTTGTTTACGATCGTATTTTAGATTTCTTTCATCGTAATATACGAGGATAGAACATACACATTATTTAGTTTACTTATGTATAATTATTCTTACGAAATGGTATTTTTGTATTCCATGCGTTCTTGTGTTACCACAAGGTGATACATTGCATAAAAATGGATGCACACGCTTCCCGATGCGGAAGTCTAGGCTCATCGCACACAAAACCAAAAAACTATTACCCCCAAAAAAAATTTTCAATAATAAAAACGTTGATAACGCAGCTACAATTCTTCTTCTTCTTCAACTCATCACTCACACACATAATGATTATTTACACCGATATTCTCAGCGGAGACGAATTGTTGTCCGATGCTTACGACGTCAAGTTGGTTGACGATGTCGTATATGAAGCTGACTGTTCCATGATCAAAGTCGGTGGTGTTGATGTTGATATTGGAGCCAATGCATCAGCTGAAGAAGCTGGTGAAGATTTGGAAGACGGAGCTGAAGTTGTCAACAACGTTGTGTACTCCTTCAGATTGCAACAAACCCAATTTGACAAGAAGTCTTTCCTTACTTACATCAAGGGTTACATGAAGGCCATCAAGGCCAAGTTAGCAGAAACCAAGCCTGAAGAAGTTGAAGTTTTTGAAAAGGGTGCTCAAGCCTATGTCAAGAAGATCATTGGTTCCTTCAAGGACTGGGACTTTTACACCGGTGAATCCATGGACCCCGATGGAATGATTGTCTTGTTGAACTACAGAGAAGATGGTACCACTCCTTTTGTTGCTATCTGGAAGCACGGTGTTTCTGCAGACAAGGTCTAGATTCACCTATAGTTAGTTTCATATAGTATAATAATATTAATCTTCAATTCTTTTGATCAATAGGGCCACGTTTTCTAAGGTTATGTCTCTAGTGGTGTACCAAAACATCTCTGTCCTATACTGGTTTTGGAGTGGTGTTAGGGTGTCAATAACGGCTTCCACCCTACTTTGATCCACGAGTCTTCTGGCTTTTAACCCCAACTCTTCTCTTTCACTAACCGTTAACCCACTCACGTGCGTGTTGTCACCAGCTTGGCCTACCCCACTGATAGCCCATGAAACCATCTTTTTAAGTATGTAAAAGGCTTGTTCATCGGGGAACCCATGCTCTGTCAAGTAGTCACGTGATCTGGGCAAGAGTTGGTCCCACAAGCACACATGTCTGCAACACATGGCTATAAGAATGCCGTCTATTCCTCTCATTTGGGTCTGAAGAACGGCATTCAATGTCAAGTCCGTGGCTGCACCGCACAAGTGCTTGGAAATACCAACGATGTGTTGGGACTTGCACACATTTTGAAACTTGGCAAGTGAAAAGTCTTTAATGTCCATTAAAGATCTCAATACAGTGGGTTTCTTGGATGATTCACTCAAGATCTTCTTGTCCATCTTCATTCTGTTGACTCCCCTGTCAATTAAACCATAACCATATTGTTCTTGATGTTCTTGCTTCTTCTCATCTTGTTCGATGCACAAATTCACATACCGAGAAAGCTCTGCCTTCCCACATCCAAATTCAACATAGAACTTGGAACTGGAAAGAAGTCCTTGGTCACGGAGGTTCCCAATCAACGACAGCTGTTGCAACGCATGTTTTTGGTTCTTCAATTCCCCAATTCTGCCCCAACATCCACTGTGATCTTCAATGCGGTACTCCAAGTCTTGGATCTCGTAGTTCCGTAAAATAGGAATGTATTTGGCGTAGAGCTCCTTGTCGTCAAGAGCAGTCCCCCCGCCAGACTCTTTGTCTGAGGTCTTTTTCTGTGAATTCACATCCAATTCGTACCATTCATCATGTACTTCGGAGGGTCGGGTGTTGCACTTCTTGACATGCTTCTTCAAGTTGTACTCCCAGACAGTATGGGTGGGGTCTAAGGGACATGGCACTCGCTTTTTCTTGCCTTCTTGGTCATTGTCATGAATCATGTGTTCCGAACAGTACTTCTCTGTAGCCTTTCGCTGCATGGAACAGTATCTATTCTTCCGCTTGATGAACAACTGACATTGGTGATGCTGAACGACCTTGTCGTCATTGTTGTTGTTGTCGTCTTCTATCTTTCTTCTTTTGATAGCGGACTCCGCTTCAACTGAACTGTCGGTCATATGTCGTCGTAATGTCGTAATAAATGTGTGTGTTTGTACTGGAGGTAGAGAGTTTGAGTTTGGGTCGCGATGACCTTCCGTTCACGGCGAAAAATATCAAGTCATCGCACAGAACACACAGATAAACCCATACAACCCATACTATAACGTACACTATGTGGAAGGTGGATCTTCTTGAGACAAAGTACTTCGGGTACACGCCTCGGTTCAAGCATACACGGAAGTTGTTGCGGTCCAAAAAGTTGAAGAAGATACCTGAAACCAAGGAACAAGCAGCCCCAATCATCACCGAGTTGAAGACCCAAGAGTTCGAGAAAAAGTACTATGGGGCCCATAAAAAGTTGACAGCTGAGTTGCGAAAGCAGTTGAAGGAGTGTCAGAACCCCGAGGTGGTTAAGAAGATGCTGGACGGCACTTTAGTCGAGAAGTTGGTTTGTAGTCGAATCATCAAGATCATGGATAAGGTGTTTGATTGGACAGAAACTGGAGTTGTTTCTTATGTGTCCAAAGAGTTGAGAGACATTGTGCATGATAAGGAACTGGAATCCAACCCACTGAGGTTCTTCAAGGACCATTTGCAGAATGACAAGGCGATGAATAAGTTTGTTTCCGGCGTGTTCAACTCCAAGAATGTGAAGACCATGATGCAAGACATAGAATGGCTGTTCAAACAGATCAAAGGGAATGTTTCTAAGAAGGACAGATTAGAAAGGAGGAAGCTCACTGGCGAAGTCGACAGTGATGACGACAGTGACGACGATGACAAGGGATCCGAATATTCTGAGCTCAATGATATGTTGGCAGGAACAGATGACGAAGACGAAGACGCGGTCTTGGATCCAAGTATCAACTATGCCGAAGTCACAGACGATGAGCAATCCAATGTCAGCAGCAACGACAGCAGCGGTGATGAAGACGAAAGTTCAGATGAATTCTTTGAGGAGAATGAGCCCAAAAGGCCGAAACATGCTTTACCGGCGTTAACCAATGGGTATTATTCCGGAGGTTCTGATGATGAAGAAGACAACGTTGATAACGATAACGTTGTAAAGGAGTTGACCACACAAAGAAAGAATAGAAGAGGACAACGAGCTAGACAAAAGATATGGGCCCAAAAATATGGTAAGAATGCCATCCATGTCAAGGAACAGAAGAAACAATATGAAAGTGAAAGAGCTCAGAGGCAATTGGAATATGAAGAACGTTGTCGAAAGAGAGAATTAAAAGCACAATTGTCCAAGGAAAGTGCTACAGGAGCCAATACCGTTGATGTAGGCACTAGAAAGGAACGTCGTGCTGCTGCTGCTGCTTCTGGTAGTAGTGTAGCTCCATCTGCTCCTCCTTCAGTTCACCCATCATGGGAAGCCAAAAAGCTAGCCGAAGAGAAACAAAAGAACATCAAGTTTGAAGGGAAGAAGATCAAATTTGATGATTAATAGAAGAAGGTACGACAAACTTATTAAAGCTGACTGAAGTCTACTTTAAATCTGTTGATGATATCTTCTTCTGTGAGTTCATGACAAGCAATTGGACTAGTCATTTCAATTGTGTATTCACATTTCTCCGGTTCACTAATGGAAATGATCTCATGAGTCTTCCCACAGACAAGAATGATTCTAGCAGATCTGTGTGGGCCATTCCAGCACTTTGAACCATTGGTGTAGTATAAGATGGACTCGTCATGTTCATCAAAGTTGGCAAACTTACCTACCAAGACTTTATCTTGGTGAATAGAATCTAATAGAGCAATTTTATACTTATAATCACCGTAATCAGTAGAGATTTTAATATCATTTAAGGCTCTGTAGATGTCATCTTTTCCATAGTATCTGTTTAGTTCTTGAGTGAAGATATCAATATCCGTTTGATACTGTTTAATCTGTTTATTGACCTCATTGGCCTCATTTACCTTTGAAGATGATGAAGATGGTGATAATTTTAATGATTGTAACAATTTACTAAGCTGTGATGAAGATTCGTCATCATCATCATCATCATCATTATATTGTTCTGACATGTAGTTTTGAAAGTCCTTTATGGCTTCTTTGACGGCTCCGTCATTGAAATTGGGGTTGTAATTGTCCATCATTTTGGTCATGATTGATTCTAAGAGGGCTATCTTGGCTTCAACAGCATCAACAGATCTCACAATCTTGTTCATTACGTCGTCACGGACACCATCACCATTATCATCATTAGTGTCTTTAGCTTCACCATTATCACCATCACCATTAACCTTCTGGTGGTGCTTCAACTTGTCAATCTTGTGTTCAAGCTTTTCCCTAATAGCACGAGCCTCCTTGATAAGACGATCTCGTTGAACCAACGCCACAGCAGAATCCCTCCTGAGACGCTTGGAGAAAGAAACAAATTGTTGGTGTATTTCCTTACATTTATTGGGGCATGCTCCGCTTTTATACTCGTCACTTCCATCGCAACACTTGTCGTAATCACAAACACCATCATTCAATTTGAACCGTTCAATGAACCCGGGGAAATGGCCTTCATTATGACAATAGAACAAGTCGGCACTGGTGCCGCCGTTACCACTGCGGCTGCAGGCATTGGTTCCTGGTTCATCTGATCCATCAGGACAATCGCATTGGTCGTCATTGATCTGACCATAGTCAATCACCACGTCAGGGTTACCTAAACATCTCCACTTGCCGTCTTCCAACGGAACATACAAGTGTTGGTCAGCAGGAGGAGCACCAATGACATTGGCACATACACCAGTGATAGCAGCTAACACTACTAGAGTATACTTCATGATGATAAAGAAGAGGTAACAGTGAGAGACAACCAGTCGTGTCACAAGTGCACAATGTATACAAAGTCTACAGAACATATATAGAGTATACTACTGTGTATAGTACTACAGTGTATATACTACTACAGTGTATATACTGCTACAGTGTACTGCAGTGTACGCGTGTCATGGATCATGAGTTGTCTAAGATCAAAAGACTAATACGTCCATTGGTGTCCAAGATCCACCGAATCACTGAACTATACTTAAGAAACCCAAACCTATTACATACAAAAGGGACTTTAGATCCATCAAATAACTCCAAAGAACGTCTACTGGCATTGAAGCTGTTCATTGATGACGACTTATATGACGAGTATCATGGACTCTTCTCCATCTTCCAATCCGTAGTGATGATCCTAAGCAAGGTATATGACAGTACTAGTACTACTGGTCACAGCACTGATTATCACGGTTCTTTGTCTACTCTTTGTTGTTTATCTGTGGGCAAACACATTGCTGTAGGTTCCAAGTCATCGTACTTCAAGCTCAATCAAGCCATACTCTTTGAGAATGATAATGATCATCTTCAAAATGGTGATGACGGTCCTGGTGACGAGGTTACTGATGACATTGAAGATTGGTTTTCAATGGAACCGTCTTATATATTTGGAAAGTATCGGTTCCCGTTGTTGATGGGGTATCTTGTTCATTTACTTGTGTTCAATACTAATGTACTTTATATGTTGATCCCCGTCATAGTGGAATGGCTAATGGAACAATATTATCTGATTCAGATACAGATCGATGATCCTAAGTCCATTCACTATCACCTAATGGGTCAGCATTTGTTTCGGAAGTACTGGATGTTCAACTACAAGGACTACTCTAGTCAATGGGATCATCATGCAACGTATTGGAGCTTAGTTGACATTGGATACTGGGATACCCTTTTTCAACGACTAGATATACCTTCAACTGCTCATTATAACCTTTTTATTGACCATTTGACCTTGAATCATCGTGTTGATTTGAACCATCTGTCTTGCATTCTACTTTGGTTGGAACGATGTCCTCAACACCATCATAGTACAGAAATCCTAGCCCTATTGGTTAAGGAGATCATCTCCGGGTGCAAAGTTAAACACTCTTCAGTGTCACAGTTGGAATCTATATACAAGCTGAGTCTAACACATTTACTAGCTGTGGCTCAAACATGGTTATTCTTTAAACCAGATGCTAAGACAATGGTCTATGATTCCTTGCTTCCAGGTAACGAGTTGATATTCTCCAGTTTAATTCATTGCTGTAAATATATCAGATCAATGTCTGGTACAATCTATAACAAAAGGACCAAGTCATCATTCAAGAGCATGTATAAAGAAGCCGAGAGAATGATGAAGACCTTTACCCTACTAAAAGCTTATTATTTGGATACAAGCCTTGAATGCATGCCTTTGGAATCGGAAACAATCAGTCTTGGAGACTCGATCATCCTTTGGTTCACTGATGGTAATCACCACATAGAGTTTAATGTAGATGATGCCTTAAGCAATGGTCAATTTAATGACTTTTTGTGTTGGTTGAAGGAAGAAGGAGCTATTGGTCTTTCCCAGTACTTATTCCGGGCTTATTATAATGATGACTTGTTTGAATTAGAAATAGAAGATCTTTTTGATACCTTATTTGAATAATAGACTTTATGTTCATGAATAGAAATAGATATTTGCTGTATACATATATTCTACGATACAATTTATTAGTGTATCTGGCTTTGCGTATGCACTCTATGATAGTATATTTGATTATCTCTCTCGAATTGGGACTTCGTGGCCAAGCTGGCTAAGGCGTAAGACTGTTAATCTTAAGATCGTGAGTTCGATCCTCACCGAGGTCGCTTTTCTTCCAAATTCATTTTCAAGCCTTTATGGCCAAGTTGGTAAGGCACCTCACTAGTAATGAGGAGATCCTCAGTTCGAATCTGAGTGAAGGCATGAATTAAACCTATATTTTTTGTATATCGAACACAATATTATAGAAAGAGAAGATACAAGTTACCAAAAATAAAAGGTAGTTACCTAAAGTAGATCATAAAAGCGGAGTTACAGAGGAGACATGGACAGCATTTAAACCATTTTACCAGGTTCCTGTTTAGGTTCCTTTTTCGTTTCCTTTTTCGTTTTCTTTTCCTCGTTGTCCTTGTTGTCTTTGTCCTCACCTTCATCTGACGAAGTGTTCTCAGCTGGCATGACTTCGTCAATGAAGATCTCTTCTGGTTTCTCGATAGTGTTGTGGGTACTTTGGGGAGCAATGTGATTTACTTGAGACAAATCAGGACATAAAATAGGGCCCTTTCTACCCACAAGATACCATGGTAAGTTAAACACTTCTTCCATTGACTCCAAAGATCTACCACTGACTTCAGGAATAAAGAACCAACACCAGAACAAAGATGTAGCCAAGACCCCGACGAAGAAATAGAAGGCACCGTAAGATTTCATGGCAATCATCATTGAAGGTAAGGCCTTGGAGTTACCGTATTGGTTAGCGAAATGTAACACCATAATAATTGATTGGGCGAAGGATCTAATTCTTAAAGGCATAATTTCAGCACCCAATAAGTACTGTACCGAATTGAACCCCATAGTCCACCCTACACCGGAAAGATAAAGGGCAGCAATAGCCGCTTTGGAAGCATGGAACTGGGATGTAGATAAATTACCTGATTCAATCTGTGCCACGGGAACAACGTTCAAGAAGATGGCATAGTATAAAAGACAAACACCTTGTAAGACGATCCCAATATAAAGAGATCTTCTTCTTCCCAAGAAGTCAATAAGGAAGAAGGCTGCAAAATAAGCGCCACATAACTTAACCACTCCCAAAATAGCAGTCATCTTCATGACATCCACACCCTCGACACCAATGATCTCAAATAATGTAGGAGCATAGATTGTAACGGCATTGGCTCCGGACCATTGACCTAAAAGTTGAGACAAACATCCAATAAAAAAGAACCGGTATCTAATGGAACTCACAGTCAACAAATCTCTGAATTTGGCGAGAAAGGAATAGTGTGCAACCGCAGCGTTCTCTTGAGCAACAACTGCTTGAATGTCAGACATCTCTGAAATGATATAAGGATGATCGGCCTCCAAGTTCCGCAACCTACACAAGTTCTTGAGAGCCTTTTCGTCTCTTCCAACCTTCATCAACCATCTAGGAGACTCAATTGTCCAGAGGAACGAGAGGATCATGATCCCTCCAGAAAGAATAAGTTTCATTGATGTTGGAATGATCCATTGTCTGTCACCATAGGGCAAGTGAAGCGCTGTACCCCAATTAACAAAGTACCCCAAAAAGATCCCGAAATAAACGGCACCAGAGAAAATACACCCAAACAAACCTCTGTATGCTGGTGGAGACACTTCAGAAAGATAAGCAGGTCCAACTGTAGTCGTTTGTCCAATTGCAAACCCCTCGATGAGTCTCCCCACAACCAAATGACCAAAAGTTTTGGCGGTTATTTGAATAACAGCACCCACAATCCAGATAACACATAAAAATTGTAGAGATCTTTGTCTGCCGATTCTATCACAAAGATAACTGGCAAGAAGTGACCCACCAACGGATCCAAGTTGAACCATGGCGGTAATGTTAGACTTTCTATTGGCCAACCAACTAGCAGATTTGGTTGTGTCAGAAAGACCGAACCTGTCCTTGAACGACTGGTGATAAACAGCTCCGGCAACGGCACCTTCATCCATACCTCTTGCGGCTCCAAGGATCCCAAAGACAAAAACAGAAAGATATAACGCTCTGTTATAAATCTCTTTAGGTGAGTGGTTGTCAACCACTCTCCATTTGAATTTAGTCTTTGGTTTAGAGATTTTCACTACCATAATTAGTTTGAAAGTATTATAATGATGGTTTAAAAGCTTAACTTAGCAAATTATAACGTCTGTTAAAGGAGATATATATACTATTGGTAAATAGATCCCGGAGTACAAAAAGAGCGGGGAAGTCTAAAGGGATTTCCCCAGATTTTGAACTGATTACTTTTTAGTCCCACAATTATAACTAGTACAAGGATCTGTAAGTCCTAAAGCTATAGATATTTGTCTTCGTATTAAAAGTTTGGCAACATATTGGTCGCAGATTCCTGTACACAGCGCTATGCCATGCATTTTAGGCTGCAACATTTGCACTGCAAAGGTCGTTTTTGTGCAACAGCTGAACGTAGGTCCAAACCATTTGATTGAGCACCGTTTTGCTAGCCGTTGTAACCTCCTGTTCTTAGACCAAGGAGGGGTCGCCTCAACCCGGAAGCCAAGACCAAATACGTAACTAATTAATAAAATTTAACCAAAAGAACACCCATAACGCGTCAGAATAGATGTCAATACCTGGGACACTTCTCTGTAGTACATTAAGTAGTTTAGTGTTTCTATCGCCAAGTACTAAGAATAAATACTAATTATGATTAAAATACATATTGCTTAGAAGTAGATCCGCAGCCGTATGTAATTCAGTACGAATGTTCTTTGCATAGAAGTGTGTTCAATAAGCGCTGGAAAAGATCAGGCTTTGGTGGTACAATAAAGGATGTTGTCTACTAGTACTGAAATGTACCCCACTTTATTACTATATTACATGGTTGTAACTGTGTCTGTACCCCCTGCCCCGCCAATGTATGTTCCCATTCTGTAGGATACAATTGACTGTCCTGAACTCCCCCGCCAGTATGTGCACTAAAAAACGCACAAAAAATTTTAGTTACTAACACCCTTACATAAGATCCCCACCTAATCCTTTACTAGACAATCCCTGTTATTTTTTTCCTATTGTGGTCGATAGGGAAAGTATGACAGTTCTCCATTCCAATTCCGTTGTCTCCTTTGTCTTCGTAGGGTCCTTCAACCAGGAAGAGTAGCAGTACCCTCCACCTTAGGTGGGTGTTCCCCACAACCCAACAGAATGCATCTTTGATTAATTTGTATGGGCTTTTGCTGACAATCTTCGGATCCGATTAGGATTGACTTGAAGCGATACATTAAATGATAAATTGAGCCTTTCTTTTCACCATATTGTCTCCCTATACCATAAAAATACTAATTGGTTCATATTGGCCCCACTTCCCCCCCTCTTGTGGGGTGAAGGGTGCCCGTTGATTCCCGGGTGGGCTTGGTATGGCCTTCAGCCTTCGCTACCAATGGCATTACACTAGTTGAAAATACAGAAGAAAGGTGGAAGGCAGGTAAAATTTGGGAATCACTCTCTATGTTGATATCTTTTTTTATCACAGGTGATTCAACATTGCAAGATGCCAGGTATCGATAGCTATACTACTTATAATTAGCTGCTTTGATGGGTGCGACCGGAACAATTGCTATTATGTACGTCGTTTAGTATCGGATAAATTATGCAGTAACGATGATCATCGCACATTAATTCATCTCGACGCTTATCAAATAATGAATACTCGTAAGACACTGATAAGGATGCCCTGAACCACTTACCAATTGTGGAATGCATTTTACGATGAGGTGCACCTCCTCGGATCAACTTACACTACTACAAATAGATTTAGCTTGAGTACAACGATACGTTTGTAAAGCTACAATTGCAACCAAAAGTTGAGTACAATAGATGATTTTTTAAAGAGTGCATTATGCTCCTTAATGTCGGCAGATGCGCATCGTACAAGAGTACCTTCAGCTAAGTTTTCTTTAACAAAACGACTTCACAACCTTATACATCTGTTAAAAAGGGGGGAAGTTCTTAAAAATGTCACTCAAGAACAATCTAGACTGATTGCTATTAATGAACAACTAATGGCATTTGTATGGTTCATGCAGTTACAGAATATTATAGTGTTACTGTTGCGGAAAAATACACCACCTGAGCGGATAACACATGTTTGTAACTATTAAATGCATAATCTGCAGACTTTTGCTATGTGCAGTCCGTGATCTTTCGCCTATTGCACTTTTCATGACTCAACATGACACTCTTACAATCTTATATATACATTTGTATCCCACCTTTAAGATGCTGAACATCACATAACACAAAGGTTTCTGTGGAAAACAATATCGAAAATAGATACGCCTTTACGCATTAATAGAGTTTAAATAAAATTTTCACTTTGCAGCCATAGTAATGTCTGGGAGTGATTCAAGATTCATAAACGCACACACTGTGCATCCAATTCCCTTGCAGTATATGCTTGCTTCGGGATCTGGGTCGTCGGTATCAATGAATATGAACATGAGAAAGGGACGGCCCTATTACAGTCCACTGGCGACGCCAGTTAGTACAACAACAGAACTGAATCCACTGTCACTACCAACACTGGATGATGAGGACAACATTTATATTAATTTCAACAAGAACAGAGGCAAGTTACCTTCCACAAATTCTTTCATATCAGCAGAATCTGATTCCACTGTCGTGGAAGAACAACCCAAAAAGCTTAAAGGTGAGCCAAAAGAAGTTGAAAGAACAACCGAATACCCTGAAGCTCCTCATTCGTTGTTCACCAACAGAGAGAAGTACTTCATCGTGGTAATAAGTGGTATGTGCGGTTGCTTCTCAAGCATTTCCTCGCCAATTTATTTGCCTGTGTTGCCTATAATGGAAAAGAAGTTTGGAGTTTCCGAAGAACAGATGAACATCACTGTGGTGGTATATTCAATCTTTCAGGGGTTATCACCAGTTGTGTTTTCCAACTTTTCAGATATCTTTGGAAGAAGAATCATTATCCTAATATGTATGATGATTTACATATGTGCCAATGTCGGTCTAGCACTTAATTCTTCCTTTGGAGGGTTGGTATTTTTGAGATGTCTTCAAGCTTTTGGTATATCACTGACATTTTCTATTTCAAGCGGGATTGCCAGTGATATGACTACCAAAAGTAATAGAGCGGGATTCATAGGACTAGCATCAGGGTTATCGTTACTTGGACAAGCATTTGGTGCATTATTGGGAGGACTTATTTCTTCTGCTTTCAATTGGAGAGCCATCTTTTGGTTCTTAACTATCGGTGCAGGTGTAACGCTAATCATCGTGTTAATTTGCTTACCAGAAACAGCAAGAAATATCGTAGGAAACGGTGCAACCTTACCGGAGAAAAGAACATTCATTTCAGTGGCTCCTATTATGCATCTTCCCAATATTAAGAGAAGAAGAGAAATAACAGAGAATGTAAAGGTTGATCATCCAAAAATAGATTTCCTAGCACCATTCAAAATCATGGCTTCTTTGCCAGTGATTCTTATTCTTATACCTTCGTCTATATGTTATGCATTATGGCTTATGATGCTAACCACAATGTCCACCTCCTTAACTAAAAAGTACAATTATACTCTTATTCATGTTGCCTTGGCATATATTCCAAGTGGGATTGGGGGTTTAACCGGTTCCATCACCATAGGAAGACTTCTTAATTGGCAATACAAATTAAGATACAAGAAGTACTTGAACGATGTGCAATCCTTCAAAGACAGATCAACAGTTAACGTCAGAAACCAATGCGTCAAATTCAATATCTTCAAGGCTAGACTTTATTTGGCTATGGTACCTGTTTCACTTTGCGTTATTGGCTCCTTGATTTTAGGTTGGTCGATTGAATATAAGCTTCCAGTTGCTTTAATAATGTTTTCCACATTCATTATATCCTTTGGAGCCATGAACTTCTTAACTATTTCCACTACTGTGTTGGTAGATCTTCATCCAGGGAACTCATCTGCTTCGTCTTCCTGCGTCAACTTGACCAGATGCTTAACTGCAGCTGTGTTTGTGGCTGTTCTTTCTTCCATGTCAACCACCATGACAATAGGAGGATGCTATACTTTCATGGCTGGGCTTGTGGGTTTCTGCAGCTTAACCATTGTGTATATCATATATAAGTCGGACAAATGGATATAGGAGTTAATAATTAATATGCACTTTCTTTTGAAATTAATTGTTGCAAATTCTGAAAAGTTGGTGCTAGGGTCTCGTTACTTTATTGTTCATAAAAACCAGCAATTTCATAAAAATGTCCTAACCCACTTAACTCACCACAAACAAGTCCCAACCATTAATATGGTTTCCAGAAAACAGTACAGAAACATGACTACCAGAATCAGAACCGGGTACATTTACAATACTCCCATCCACACAGAATCTAGAATTGCTAACACCACCATCCAATTGTAAGTCAAGCTTATCCTCCCTTGTAAGCTTCCTGTAGATGACATTTTCATTGGTCGTGTGTTTGCCGTTATCATAGACCTGATTCATTATCGAAAGAATGTCTTGATTCTTATTGAAAGCCACAAGATACAACTCATCCTTCATAATATCACCATCAGGCAGAATGACAAAGGTCTTTTCAAACTTCCTAGCTGGTGTCACTAACCAATATCCATATTGAGTAATGTCTATAGCAGTGTCATTGACAGATGTCGTAGCCTCGTACACTTCTTTGCTAGCTAAGTTCTTCATAGCAGCCATCTTAAACCGGGCAACTCCAAACTTCCGAAGCATTGGCGTATCACTATCAGCCACAATGGCTGCATGGAATGCCCACGATAATACTACAAGAAACCGTAACGGTGTTGTCAAGTCTCTGACTTTAGTGTTCTCCAAAGTGAGGTAAGAACCAGGGGGAAATTTGACTTCATAAGTGTAAAGTGGCTTGATGGATGTATCGTGACTGAAAAGCTTCTTAAGGGCTACAACAACTTCATCAAACTCAAACGACAACAGAAGACTGTTCCCCGTTCCTACCGGAATAGGAAAGATCACCAACTGAGTAGCATCCTGTCCTCCCCCTTTTTCATTCCCTTCAATATTCAAGCCATTTACAAATTCGTTTATAGAAGTGTCTCCACTGAGGAAGATCAAGAGCGCTGGGTCCCTGGGAAACCTCATAGCCAACTCCTCAATACTTGTAGAGGTTTTGGTCTTAATGTATTCGTGCTCCAATTCTATGTCTTTGAATATTGGTCCGAGAATCTTTCCGTATATATCATTGACTTTCGATCTCCCGGTTCCTGACTTAATTGAGTCAATAACCATAACTTTACAGTGTTTAAAGTGTGGAGGTAACCTATCACATTCGCCATCATCTCCTTCAATATCAATTACTTCCAATTGAGTTCCTGTGGCGTCTACTTGGTACCGCTTGCCTTTGTAGCTAAACACTTCCACCAATGGAGCAGATGTAGTTCCTCCCATAGTGAGTGCTGTTGTGTAAGAAGAGAATTAAAAAGAGTGGCGAAAGAGAGGGGGTTGTTTTGTAATTACTTTACTTTATTTTTCAGTTGGTGTTCGGGTGTCAGGCCAAATACTGGTGTTAGGGTGTCGAGCCGGAAATATATTATAGTGTATAAAGTAGCATCTATCTTCTATAATAACCGGAATTATGACCCGATTGGTTATAATTTTGGCCGTAGTTTTGATTCTGACCGTAGTTTTGATTCTGACCGTAGTTTTGACCGTAGTTCTGGTTCTGATTGTAGTTCTGGTTCTGATTGTAGTTCTGGTTCTGATTATAGTTCTGATTCTGATTGTAGTTCTGGTTGTAGTTCTGATTCTGATTATAGTTTTGGTTGTAATTTTGATTGTGGTTATAATTTTGACCATAATTCTGGTTATAACTTTGGTTATAATTCTGACCATAATTCTGGTTATAATTCTGACCATAATTCTGGTTATAATTCTGACCATAATTCTGACCATAATTCTGGTTTTGGTTGTTGTGACTCTGGTTGTAGTTCTGATTGTTTTGACCATAGTTTTGGTTCCTATTATTATAACCTCTTCCCTGTCTTTGACCATAATTATTGTTATTATAATTATTATTGTAATTGTTATTATAATTGTTATTATAATTATTGCTATTTCCACTTAACATTCCTTCCACAAACGCTCTATAGCCTCCTCTTCTCATTTGGTATTGGAGATAAGACTCTGTACCCGAAGGACCATTATTAACATAATCTCTATTATCATTGGGGGTTCTGAATCTATTGTAATTGTTCCCTCGACCATTATTAGAGTAAGTAATAGTATCAATATCTTGTTGAGTTAATGCCTTGACATGTGGGATATAGCCATTAAGAAGCATAGACTTCCCTCTGGTCTTAGCAGGTTGCAAATAAGTGACTCTCATATATTGATCGTTTCTTAACGTTGGAAGATTGCCCATGTCCAAAGGAGATGATAATAAACCAGCAATATGGAACTTTGCAATCTTCATGGCACTTCCAGCCAATCCACTCCTTAAAAACTTGAATTTGACAACCGTAGGAGTAGCAGAATCCTCTTCAGCTTCGGTATAAAGCTCTAGGAACTTTTTATAATTCTTATTGGCTTTTGAAACAATCAATTCCGCTTCTTTATTGGTATTTCTATCCATTTCTTCCTCTGTTAAAAGCTCATACTTTTTCTGTACGGCTTCTAATAATCGCTTCTCATCAATGAATGGTAATAATGCAATCCCCTGCCAACTCATCTTTTTCCCATTCATATCAATCTCAAAGTCTTCAGGATAAAAATCAATGATTTCACTTTCTGGATGGGACATTAATTCTCGGAATACTTCAGGTAACGTGTGACCAGAAGCAGCAGGTAAAACTGACATCAATTGTTCGTATGGTCTAAAGGGCTGTCCCAATTTGAACTGGATCCCTTCGTCTCCAACAATCTCGTGAAGATCAACAAAATCGGCTGCAAAGGGTGCATAATGGTATGGGTAATACCATTGCCATGAAGGACATCCTTGATAATAATATAACAATACCCAAGAAATACCTTCTAAATATGATCTTACTAGACCTTTCTTCACTTCGTTGACGGCTTCATCTCCGGAAACATGGAACTTGGATTCATAGTATCTCTTGTGGTAACCAGGTTCCCACATTTTCACCACATCGCCGTTGGGTTCTGTCTCTTCACCTTCTTGAACTTCACCTATTGGTCTTTTCTTGTCATTGGTCAGGGAAGTGTCATTGGTCAGAGTATTATTATCAGACTCACTAACTTCAGTTGACTCCGTAACAGATTCGGATGCTTCCTTAACAGCAGCAACGGCACTGATATTCTTCTTGGAATCAATAAGCTTCTTCAACGCAGCAGCTGCCTCGGCATTAGACATATGGGCTTTAGTGATGGTTCCTAAGTTGTTAACAATGTCCTTATTGGTAAGATTGGCATAACCATCAACAACTTTCCCACTAGTATCCATTAAAGGCATAGTAGCCACTGGTGCTAAGGGTGCTTTCTCTTTACCTTTTGAAACAGTGGACATATATTGGGCTTTTAACGCCTTATCTTCTTCTTGCATGACTTTCCTTCTCTTATCGTTCTCTTCCTTTCTTTTTTCATTGTCATGCCTTCTCTTGAAGATCTCGTCTTCCTTGTAAGCCAAGGCACCTAAAAGCTTTTCCACACTTTCTATGTTAAGATTCCCGTCACAAGTAATGTAGTCCTTCAACCGAGGTAAAACTCTCTTCCAGCAGTTCACAAGAATATCAATCCCATTGTCTCTGACGTCCAAACTTGGCAAATGAGGTAAGAAATCGTTCCCTACAAAGAAACACATGAAAACCCAGTCATCTATGGCTCTTTCCAAATCAAATTTGAATGGTAATTGAGGATTAAAGAGTTCAACTTGTAAGTATTCTCTTAAAACATTCACATGCAACCAGAGGAAAGGTTTCTTAGCATCTTGAGCCCGTAGCAACTGTTTCTGGTCTTCACTCATCAGTAAATGGTCACTAACTCGTAATTGTCTTGATTGGTTAGCGAAAACATCTTCTCTTAACACTCTGAAATGAGGTTCATGAGTAGCAAGACCCAAAAAAATCAAATCAGCATCCAACCCATAGATAGCGTGTCGAGTATTAGGATTATAGGAAGGATCCAGTCTTTGAGACCGTATAAAACTCATTAATTTGTGTTCACCTTCCCCTGGAACTGTGGCATCACTAATAATCACTTGCAAATCACTCCAACCAGGATCAGAAACCAATTTATAAGCAACCCAGTATCTCAAAGCAAGTGCAAGATTATCCATGAATGGAGTACCAGGAGTGATAGCATTAGAATCCCACAGTTTCTTCCCCTTAATGGCATTATCGATCATTTCACCTCGGAGTTCCTTCTCTTTGATTTGACGTTGTTTCTCCTCATGTGCAAGCTTAGCATCTTGGGCCGATCTGAATCTTCTAGCTCTCTGTTGGTTCATTTTGGCTCGAGGGGCTACTCCATCAACAGCGATCATCAACACCTTTCTCGGTCTAGCCATCATCAACACCCGATCTGTATAGGTAAAGATGTCGAGAAACATCTCATCCTCAGTCTCTGGGGCAGGCTTATGTTCGGGATGGGAACATGGATGAACAATCCCGTTCATATCCAAATATAAATTGTCTAATTCACCGTTGGGGTTAGGGTCTTGGTACTTAGCTCCATCCGCATGGCCGAACTCAGCATCACCAACATCTTCTTCAATGACTGGCGAGATGATCTTCGGGTACTTCCGGGATAACCACCGGAACAATGCTGGCACACCCATGGTAGTTAATGAAGAGCTAAGGAACAGTACTAAGTGTTTGTCTTCACATCTCAATACTTAAAGTTTTTCATGAGTTCCGGAATTACGAGGGTAGAAGACTAATAGTAGTTTCCACAAGCATAAGCTAACATAAATATGACACTAGTAAATACAACGTAATGAAAATAAGATAAACAAAACTAAATACATCATGGTGGGTGCGTGATTACTTTGCCACACAAGCTACAGAAGCTTATAATGTACATTATAGTGTAAGTTATACTGCAATCGGCATCATCCTCGGTTTTATCCCCGATACCTCGGAAATACCTTTTTGATGGGCAAAAATTTTAAACATCAAAACAGACATCAACTACTACTAACAAACAATATAACCATACAGATCATTCACCACAATGACGACACGCAATTGGTCGGCACGTGTCTTTGAGGATTGCTACAACGTGTTGAAGGTTTATGAGGATCTTCCGACCTCGGCTTCCTCTATCCAACATGAATACATTGCCACCATCAAGCCAGACTTGATTGAGTGTTTACGAGTGCCCCCCAAAAAGAGTACCCAGTTCAAACCCGACCAGGAGATAGTATTTTCCAACGGCGAGTCCATCAAGGTCAACCAGCAGTTCATTGATTTGGCATACGAGTTGTCGACCGATTTGCTAGTCGATGAGACCGTCGCTGTAGAGGTGCTCTATTCGGCTAACAGTGGGAGTTCAGCTGCTAATAAGGGAACTAACTATATAGGAAGCGGGAGATTAGCGTTCTTCAACAGGTTTCAATACATCTTGAACATTCTTATCTGGCTCTCGGAGAACAACAAGGTGTCGTTGATTGCCAATGATGCATCAGAGAAAGACAAGTTGTACGACAATGCTCTTGAGAGCTTCCAAGTTATCTATAAGCTACTTCAGAACGCCAATGATTTGATAGACAAACTAAAGGCTACCGTTGGACTGTTTGATACCGAGTTTGTTGATGCCATCACCTTTTTAAGAACTCAGTTGTTCCAGTGCCATGAATTATTGGCTACATTCTTGTATTCGTTCGTGGTTCACCATCCACTTAGCTTAACAAGCTTTAAAAAGTTGATAACTATGATAACGTCCAATTTAGAGGATACTGACTTGTTTGTGATTCATTTTTTGCCTTCTTTAATGTACCAAGTATCTAATCTTGAAGACAATACCATTGAACTGTACTACAAATACGCAGTGGAAAAGTTGAACAGCAATATCTCGGATTTACTGAACTTGGAGGTATTCATCTGGCTTGTTCTATTGGTCAATTTCATTGCATGGTGTAAGAAGAATGAAGCAAGACAACAGAAATATAACTTTACTAAAGACATTAGTAATCATATCCAAACTTGCATTAATCATGGAATCGCTGAATGGATCCTAAATTACACTTCAACAACTTGCAATCCCGAAACTGAAAAGGAATTAGAATGGAACGCGGCTTACGATTTCAAATCTTTGTTACAAAAGAATATACCCATTTTACTGCCAAACAAGTTCAAATGCAATGCCGAATTTATAAGTTCGTCATTGAACATTCAAGAGTCAAATACTTTGGTGAACGAACTACTTGACACTAGCAGATTTGTTATCTCTGAATATTTCAATGAAAACATTCTAAGTTCTCATTTCCACAGTTTTTTTGACTGTTTCATAGTGAATTCTGCCAACGTTCTCACAAGTTTACGGGACAACGAAGAAGATTTCCTCTTGTCTTCGGTCAACAAGAGCGATTCTGGTGATTCTGGTTCTGCCAGCCCCAAGTTAGGAAGCAAAAAGAAAGAAATAGTAACCAGATTCTCAGCTTCAAAGGTCAATTATTCTTCTGTTGATTTGGATGAAATTGCAAGTAAAGCAGAATTGGAGAGAATCTATATGCTGATTGTCTACACCTATCAAAATAGACCACTACTTTGTGAGTTGTTCTGGAAGGATACAGACAACATTAATGATAAATTTGGGTTTATTACTTGGGGATTGAATAATAATACCTCTCCTTTAATTACCGCAACGTTTTGCTTGTTATTGGGTTCTTTAGTAGGTAACGAACAAACAACGCTTAAGATATGGGAAATTTTGATGAACAATAATATTCCAAGTGGGTTAGGTATGACAAAGAAGAGTGATTTTTCCAAGATTTCAGTCAATTCCATCTTTGACTCATTAATGTATTATATTGATGCATTGAATGACAATTATAAGCAAGATTACAAGAAGCAAGAGATGATGTTAACATCATTTGATAGAAATGAGAAAAGTAATAATACCAGCAGCAATGATCAAGATGATTCAACTACTGATGTTATATTAGTTGAATTGGCTGAAGATGGGATAGTTTTTATTTCTGGATTTGTTCTTTTACTTTCATTCTTGGTGAAAAATATAAGATCTTCTCTGGAAGTTTCCAAGCAAGTGAAGAACACAATCTTCAATCGGTTTTTACCTGTAATTAAAGGGTTTTTGAAGTTTGACAATATGGTGATACAGACAAATCATTGGAACGACAGATTTACTTTGTCTGGTACCAATGAAAACGGAAGAAAGGAACTTAAAGTTGATGAAACCAACAGGGTTGTGATCCTTAATTTAATGATGAAGTTCCTTGGTGATTTTGTTGCAGATAAGAACGACTTGACCATACGATATAAAGTGTGGGATATTTTAGACCGGTGGTTGTATCACAGTTTATCAGAAGATAATGAATCTGGTAGTAACTCACAACTGAACCCTGGCAGCAACAGATACCTTGAAGATAGAGGAATTCCCAGACTCAATTACCAACAACAGCAACCATCATTATCTTCAGGGCCTTCTTCAAGAAGTAAGTTCAATGTTAGGATCAACCAACTGTTCGAAATGAACATGACAACCTTCAACACAGTAGTAGCATTCACAGAGTTGGTGGGCGTGTTACTTGAACCTCGAGACATTGGTGATTATGCCTTTGCACCATATGAATTGTTATACCCACCTGAACTAGGCTATGGCTACAGAAGTCAGATTGGAATATGGCCATATATGGAGTTTTTGATGATAAAAGTGTTTGGAAGTTCATCCAAATTATCTAGCAAAAATGACAGACTCAACCTTCAATCGTTAATAACTAACATAGCTGATAAGGCGTTGAAAGAAATCGACTGGAAATTCATTGACGATGTGATGATTAATGCAATTAGACCGCAACTTAATTTGAACAATATTGTGGAGAATGTTAATCCTGAAAGTCCTCCATTAACGTTCAAATTGTTTACAAAATTACATCATTCGTTGGCCATTTTAAACTATTTCTTCAATGAAAATACCTACAAGACGTTGTTTTCCATCTTAGATATTGGTTTGGACGAAGTGAGTGTCAACCACCAAAGCTCCACTGTTGTGGAGAAGTCCTTGTCAATTGTTAAGTCTATATTGTATTTGCAAGACACTTTTATCAAGGAATTGGCACCTATATTGAAGGATAAAGATTCATTAGGAGAAATCACACCGGGTTCTGGGTTCAATACAAGTTTAAGTATTGTATTGGCTTCAAGATCAAATTCTCCCTTTGAAAATATTGCTTACCCTTTATCACTTGGTACTAATGGAGTAGCCAACTTCTATGAGTTGTTTGTGTTTAACTTACAGTCTGTTATTCACATTGCACTTTACATTGGCTCTAGCAATGACATGATCTCCAAGACTTCGTTGTCTGTTTTGAATAGCTTGAGCTCATCACCTTACTTTGCCAACAAGCACACGAATGATCCTTTGTCTGTCTCAAACAGATTGCTCACCGCATTTCAGACGGTGGATGAAGCTAGACGGATTCAATACGGTTTTATTAATCAGTTTGTGGAATCAGAAGGACCTATTAAGTTTGATATTTTAAATTTTGTCTTGAATAATATCCCAGACAATGAAATGGGTATTGGCCATTTCCTTCTTGGGTATCAAAGCAAAGGTGGTCACTTACGGTTTGCAGAAGATGCTTGTCTAACCGGAGAAAGCACCTTATTACATTGTATTGTTGATGCACTCTGTCAAAGCTTGGAAATGATGCTGATTGTTGATTACAAGAATGAAAATGCCAACATTATTGATGCTGGAGTATCTCAAATGGCCTCGTTGACTGCAGAGGTTATTGTCAAGCTTTGCAAGAGTTCAGTGTGTGGAAGTCTCACGTTATCTGTGATTAGAGTTGCTGATGATTTATTCTTTGAGAAGTTGATCAAGTTTCAACCTCAAATCGATAGCTATACTGTTTGGCATAGTCATTGTTTCAATGGTGACCTACAGGAAGATGTTAACAATGAGTTCATTGATAGTGAACTTGACTGTGAGACGTTCTTATCATTTATCAACCAAAGAGACATGATACTTCAATACTTTTCACTTGAGTTGCAGAATACTACATCGATTTCAAGAAGAGAGTACTATAAACGGTTATTACTTCAATCCACAGAATTGTTTAATGGGTCCAACAAGGTGTTGAAGTTCTTGGACATATTGAACTTTAGGTTCAAGAACTTTGAGATCTACAAGTACGAGAGTCTTGACTCCAAGTTCAACCTTTCATACATTTTGGAGCAAGTCAAGTTATCCAAGAAATGTGGCATAAACTTTGAGTTCTTGGAGAAGCTCTACCGAGTCCGCTGTCAAGGTGAGAGATTTGTTGATGACGAACAAAGACAAGCCTTTTCCAATGAAGTGATCTATGAAGGGTTTAAAGTTGCTGACTTTATGGGGAAATACATTGGTTCGAAGGAACTGAAGGATGCACAATTACGCTGTTTAAAATCATGGTGTCAATTGATTGAAGTTCTCATTTCGAGAGACGAATTTGATACCATAGGCTTCGGAGTTAACAAGAGAGATTTTGTTGCCGAAGTGTTTGAAGCTATCTTACCTCGGATCCATGATTTCTTAGAGACAGATATTCCATTCTCCCAAGAATTGATATCATTAGCTGTAATGCTCTATGATCTATATGATCATGAAGTATTGACCCCCAAATCCGATGATGATGTTTCTGTTGCCAATCAAAGATTAATCCCGTTGTTTAAAACGTGTGTCAGTGGGATTTTAAACTCCAATCTGACACCAAGCTTAAGAAGTGACCTTTATGTTTTGGCCAATAGATTTCTCCTCAGAATTGCAAAAGACAAGACTGTGAATGAGTTGATTTACGTGTTCATCAAGTCCTTAGACAAGAGATTCCTTGAAGTTGTGTGTAATGATTCCATTTACTCCGAAGACTCTGCCCGAATCACATCGATTTTATTATTGGATTCTTTGGTCAGTTTAGCACGCAACAAAAGCAGCAGCTTTGTTCTAGACCATATGATCAGAAATAATGCCCTTTTATTTCTTCTTGGATCCATAAAGAGAACAGACGAACTACTCCAGGCTTGCAAGAAGGAAAATTCCGGTATAAGTTTGTCCACATTGGTATATGAATTGACAGCTTTGAAAGCCACACTTTATCTTTTCATTCGTATATCTCAAACCAAAATGGGAGCCTTGCAATTGATTCAAGGAGAATTATTTACCTATTTAAAGGATTCAAGTTTCCTTTCCATTGATCCGGATATCGGATTAGAGATTCAAATTGATGTTTCTTCTTCCCTTAAAAACATCAATATCCTGATGGTATTAGATACTCCCACCAGTTTAAATGATTTGCATGGCACTACTAATGATACCATTTCGTTTTATGAGTTTTTGATTCCAATCTTCCAATTAATAGTGGCTGTTCTTTTATCCATGGGTCCAGCTTATAAGCCAGGAGTTGTATTGGCCAATGAATTCCTTTCCAAATGTCAGAAATTGATTGTGGGGATCATGAAAAGAGATTATATTCTTGAAACTGCACCAGTGGACACCAAAAAGATTTATAAGCCTCAAAGTCAATCCATTAAAGACCTTAAGAAATTGGTACAATTATTTACATTGCTTGATTCATTGACTAAAGGTGAAGTAAGTCAGGCGTAGGCAGAAGACCCAGAGTCAGGAGACTACCATTTTCCCGTGACCAATCTTGGGCAATAAGATACAAGTCACGTGACAAAATAGCATAGTTTATAAAAGTGACTACAGAATAAAGTTAAGCACAAATTCAATCATATTATTATATAAAAATCTACAACCATTCCCAAGTGATATCAATTCTTCCAAGAGACTCATTAGCCAATTGCTGGAAAGCACTGGGTGAAAAGTCCAAGTCATTGACCTTACAACCTTCACAAGCGTCCACAACCTTCACATCAACAGATTTGCCTTGGTAAAAGGCTCTAATCATCTTCCCACACAAACTATTGTGGTTGGGGTTGCTGTCGACATTGTGGGCATTGTATGTCTTGATATCAATGGCCACAATGTAGTCAGAGTCTGTGCTAGTCCAACCACAGGCTCCTAAACCGGTATCGTAAAAGGTACCTTGACCGGAGTAGATGGACCCAGTGGGTGATGTGGAGGAGGCAGCAGCGGCGGCGGTGGAAGTACCAACCGTGGTTGATTCAATGGCGGAAGTAGTAGTAGCAGTGGCGGCGGACGTAGAAACAGTCGTAGTGGCCGATGTAACAACTGTGGCTGAGCTCTTAGCCACACCCAATTGAACGTCCAAAGCAGACACTTGAAAGATGTTAGATCCGTCAGAAGCGGCATTTAATATATTGTCTAAGAAACCACCAGTGGTTGTGGCAGTTTCAACAGCTGGTGTTGTGGCGGAGATAACTGAAGTAGCTTCTGTAGAATCAACTGCCGCCTTTTGAGTCACCCAGATGGTATGAGTGACCAAAACTGTTCTAATGGGAGCAGCACCAACGTGGCATAACCCGCAGGCCAATGCAAGTAACGAGTAAAACTTCATATTTGATAAAAAGAAAGACTAAATAGTAAAGGAAAGTGAAGTGTATTATTGAATGAAAGTATCAGTTAGAGCTTAAAGGAATGACTAGAACAAATAGTTCAACAGTTTACTCGATACTTGATAGCGGATTAAGTTAGTTACTTGATTTGGTTAAAACTTTTTAGAATGAAGTTTTCATTTTCTTTATATACTTTTTAACATGGGGTGCGTGCATATAACATACACCCCCTTACATATAATGTCTTCTATTTGTCCAATACGTTACGCTATTTGGCAACACATATTTGGTGTCTGGTGCATTTGCCCCAATAAGTAATGGCAGTTGACTGCGAAAT
This sequence comes from Lizanozyma spartinae, assembly GCF_019049425.1. Lineage (NCBI taxonomy): Eukaryota > Fungi > Ascomycota > Pichiomycetes > Serinales > Debaryomycetaceae > Lizanozyma > Lizanozyma spartinae. The sequence continues at coordinate 107,563 of NW_025065072.1, forward strand.
GAATCCCCCTTCCTAAAAGGGGTTGCAAACCACGCGCATGCGTCGTGCAGGAAGAAAGCGCAGCAGAAGGGGGGAACACGTAAATACGCTGGTACTCGATCTCAATAAGGAAGGTCCTGACAGTGCAGACCCAGACTTTCCCACCCACCACCTTGTTATCAGGAAATAATATACTATGCCAACCAATTCATATACGTTTCAAATATGGTCTACAATCTTTGATTACAATTCTTAATAATAAATGCAACAAAATAATTCTATAATTGTTTATCGGTTTTTTCTTTCTTTTTCTTTGTTTGAGTTAGCTCCAATCTGAAACAGTTATCGTTCAATCAGTCAATACAGTTGTAAGGAAACGCTGTTTCCAATTGAGTGAATAGCCATTTACTTTGGAAACTTGTGAGTCCAACAGTTTTAGCTCTTAACCTCATATTCCGATCATCAGTAACTAATATACAATACCGAAGGGCCTTGGCGTTTTGAGCATTCAATATCATCGACTTTGTACCGTTACTATTGTGAATTTTAACATTCCATCCCTTTAAAAGTTTCTTACCAATCTCATCATGTTCACTGACAGCATTTAAAATCGTTTCATCAATATTGGATCGCCAGTTCGAGTTATTTTCTAATTCCGTAGTCTCATTAATATCCATTGCAACCGTACCATCAAATCGAAGGGGTACGATTTCGTTGCTCAAGAATAATTCTCGAATAATAATTATCGACCGAGTAGCGGCATCTGCAATGGTGGCCTCAGTAGACTTCCGTAATGTTCTCAACTCTTGAAACACAATCAACGGAATCAGAACTTTGATCACTCCATTGCGAACACATTTAAATATTCGTCCACAATGCTTTAACCATAAGTTAGCATCCAATGTAATGTACGTGAGATGAGAATCCATTCGATCTCCTAAATCTCCTTCGAAATAAATGTTGCCAACAGACCAATCATCGGAGGGAACCTCGTATGAAGTGTAAAAATGCTGCTGTTGTTCCGGCGGTCCAGACTGCTGCAGTTGCTGCTGTTGAAAATGCAATGGTTGCGAAGATTGCGCATTACACTGTTGTCTTGGTGCATTGTGCAGTTGTTGACTATTATCTTCATTCTCAAATTCTGAGTCAGCATATGTGCCTTCATCGTCAATGTAACCTTGGAAATCCTCAGTTGCAGAAAATTCATAGCCATTGTCGTCATTGTTCAGTGGTTGACCAACAGCAGCTTCTCTTTCCAGAGAAGAAAACCAAATCTCGTTAAGCTTATTGGCCGAAATCATGCTTTCGCTGGACAAATTCTCAGCACTAATAGGCTGTAAGAAATTGTTTTGTACAAATCTTCCGTCTGCCAATAAGAACTCTTCAATCTGAGGAATAACATCGGGAATTTGACCAACCATAGTATCGGTATTCTTAAACGTTTGCTTCTCAAACCTGAATCCTTGTTCAGTTCTAATTAACCCCAAATTATATTCGTCTGCTAAAACGATCGCCAACAAAAGAATACGAACAATTCTTTCATCATTGTCCTTTTCAATGTTCATACTACGAACACGACTACCAGCACCGAGCATCAGGTCATTATTCATCCCCGAAACAGAACTGGTGGAAGTATTGAAAACTGGTGATGTACCACAAGTTGGAAGATCAAATATATCTGAGTTTTTGACACCTGCCACTTCCAAATCTGTAAAATCACCCTTGGGTGCAATCGCATCAAACCATAATGTACCCCAACATTGCCAAACTTCTGGTAGAAACTCTGCATTGGAAAATTTACTCATATAATTCCCTTGTCTTAAATAAGACGCAATTAAGCCATTCAATTTCTTACTCTTCTTTACCACCTCTAAAACAGAGTTTAAGTAATTGATAAGTGATTGCCACGGAAATAACTTTCTGAATAACCACAAAAACATGCTTTTGGAATTAGGGAATTTGTTGGTGGCTTGTCCCACAGCTATCATGAAATATAACCACACAATCACATGCGGTGTAGATGCTTGTTTGGGTCCAACCAAATAATGGTTCAAGATTCGAATAGATAATTCCAAAACTGACTTGTTGATATATTGAAGGCAGAAAAACCAATCTCTTGGAGACAAAACATCAGCAAAAACCATTGATCCTTCATTTGACGAGAGGAATTGGGATATATTACCATTGTTTCCTACTTCTGGATTATTAGAAGAAGTGGTTGTTCCGCCAGTGGGGATATCATCCATACCTTGAGACTCCGCTCGTGATTTCCTTTTCTTTTCCTTTTTATCCTTGCGTTCACGGAGTGCCTCAGGTAATTCAAATACCTTTGCAAATGGATTTTTGGCATCTCCAAAACCAATCAAATGGTTGATGTTAGCAATCGCAAATAAAGGACCCTTATTGAACCAAAAGTTCATCTTTTCTACCGAGTTCAAATTTACATTGGCTGCCGCAACATAAGGGGCTGCATTACCACCTTGTTGAAAATAATATGGATTATGAGACTCATGGATTTGTGTTATCCCGGTAGGAGTATACAATTCTCTTGTGAAGAAATTATATCCATTGGAATCAGACCCAAACGTGATCCCATACCTTGTAACTAATGCAATTCCGTATTGTACTTGTGAATCACGAATACCTCCTTCACTAGCGGTCCCATCACCAATATTATTATTATTATTATTATTATTATTATTTGAAATCCCGCTGGATTGAGATGTAGCAGACCCAGTGGCAGTGATCGAAGACGAATTCGAACTTTGATCAATAGTATGATGATAAATAGTCAACAAGACTTTATGAATTTTGATAAAGTCAATTATAGGTAACTCTAGTAACAGAAGAATGTTCCTCTGAGTGCATATGTTCTCAACAACTAATCTAAGGTAATGTTGAGTTGGAACAAAGGGGTCTCTGCAAATGACTGATTTCCCAATGTTGACCAAAGCTTCCAAATTATCTTGTTGCACGGTGCACATATGATAGTAGATCTTCCCATGACCATACAAGGATTTCATGGCCACAGAGTACCAGTGCTCTGCACTAATTTTCCAATCAATGAATTTAGAAGCATATAAAGCAATGGCCATTCTTGACAAGTCACCCAACTTCTCAGACCACCAACCTTCCATCTCCAACATTGGATCTGTTAAATTTGATATTATGGTAAAACAATACGAAATAAAACATGAACAAATCTCATGATCTTGAAAGACATTCATAATATTTTTTAGCACTTCAAGAAATCCAACAATTCCATAAACCCACATCCTTCTGGGAATTTTATATAGATCCACTATATTCTTGCCTGTCTTGAATTGGATTTGATTAGATGAAGGTTTCAATGCGTTGACAAGGAAGTCATAATAATTATCCAACAACGTAATATTGTGGTGATAGATGGTCCACAAATCTGACAGTAATTCTGACGTCTTAACCATCTGCTGCTGTTGCTGTTGCTGTTGACTGGGAGGAGAACCACCACTAACACTGTTTGTACTGTAAATAGCAAATTGGTTTAGTTTTAATGTTATTTCAATGCAATTTTTTTGAACAATTTCTTCGTAGTTGACAATGTTCTTATATGTAACCTTTAGTTTTGCTGCCAACTGTTGTTCTTGATCTGTCATCGTTCTCGGCTGTTGTTGCAGTTGTTGCACTTGCTGGTGCTGCACTTGGTGCTGCTGCAGTCCATAGCCATACTCATTGGCCTCCTTAGATGACAGTCTCTGTTGCTGTTGGGTCTGGTCATTCTCCATCAATGCATTGGACTCTGACAGGTCAGAATTATTTTGAATTGAAGCCATGTTGTTTTGATTCATATTCGGGCTCGAAGGCAACTCAAACGATGACGGTGTTGGGGTCTTCATCGATGCATTCTGCTGTTGATACGATTGGTTGACGTTTCTACGGAGCATTCTAGGTTGCATTTGTTGTTGTTGTGGTTGCGGTTGCGGTTGCTGTTCCTGTTGCTTGTTATGAGACGAAGGCGATTGAGGTATCGAGGACTGCATGGCCATAGGAAACTGTAAAGGATTTGGAGGAGTTCGTTTATTGGAATTAGAAAGCATACACCCCGAGTTACTATTTTGACGTTTTTGTTGAGTTGCCGGTTGAACGGACGAGTTGATAGCTGGTTCCACAGTGACAGCGTATGGATGACCGGAAGTGGTGTTGTTGTTTGAGGAGGATATATCTGGATTACTATTGTTATTAGGAGTAGTATTAGTATTATTAATAGTGGTATTTATCATTAAGGAATATGACAGGTCAGATCAGATCAAAACACAATCAACAAAAACAGACCAATCAATCAATCAGTCAGTCAGTCAGTCAATCAATCAATCAGTCAGTCAGTCAATCAATCAATCAATCAGTCAATCAATCAGCCAATCAATCAACCATTCACTATCACCAAATGAATCAATGAATCAATCGGATATAAACAAATGACCACCTTGTTATAACCTGTAACAATAAAGTAGCAGATAGGTAATATTTATATGACGATGGTGATAGATGATACGTAATAATATGATACGTAACAATATGATAGGTAATATGTTTTAAATCTATTACGGAGCCGCCCTACTATACGAAAGATCTACCGCTCTATCTCGTCTAAGAATAAGGAGAATAGCTTGTGAGTGTGTCCAGTCCTAAAAATGTGTGTTGGAAGATTTCTATGGTGGATGCTCGGACATCAGTGGATAGTGCGGAAATAGTATAGAGTGGGGAGCTATCGCACTAAGACATGATCAGCACGACAGAGACAGCTACAGTGTATGTATACCGCATGATACATATATTTATATGCGGAGTATGGAGTATGTACGGAGTATGTACGGAGCATGTACAGTGTATGTACAGTGTATGTATATTGTATCGTATGTATATACAGTGTCTACAGAGTGTTGGTATCGTATGTTCAACTTGTCATGCAGTATTGGATCAAACAACCATTAACAACTGCGTAAGGATGGTTCGGTGAAATCATTTGTAGAAATAGTCATCAAGTACACTATTACAATAGCGTCAACATACTCCTAAAATTACTAATCAGTGCTCAGTATCACGGATACAGTATCATACAGCACCAAATACATTACATGTAGTGGATCTCACTGGTGCAAACGAATAATTCAGCACAACACACTGACACAGCCGCATACCAACAATACCTTACCGACTACAATCATATTCTCCTTTATTAAGTCATTTATTACATCTAAATAGTTGCCTTAAAGTCCCGTAAGATACCTTTCCATTCAAAACCTTTATCAGCTAGGAAATGATTCCAAATAATAAATACATTATAATTATCAAAGTTCGAATGTAATGGGACCAAACATTTCAATAATAAAACAAACTTAGTTCTTAGACTTCTTCTTTGGTCTCAATTGGTTGGAGTGACCACACTTTCTCTTTCTGCAGTTAGTGGCTCTTGGTGGCAATCTAGCATAACATTTACGGCAGATAGCCTTGTCACACTTGTACTTGGAAGCCAAGACCTTCAAGGATGGATCAATCATTTTCTATGTCTGCTTGTTGGATGCTTAAGAGAAGGGGAAAGGAGCGTACAAGTTTCAAATTATAGTTAACTTTTCAATTTTGTCAAAATTTTCCATCCGCCACGGTGGGATACAGTTTGGGAAGAAGTGCAGGGTAACTTTAAAATGGAGTGACTGTATATAGTAGAAACAAAAAAAACAGTGTCACGTGAGACACTTGAAAAATAGTGCGTCACTTAAAAATACACACGTGATGTTATAGGGTCTAAACCCTATAATAGACACAAAATGAGTATATATTCATACATATTTGCAGCCATGCTAGATGGAACAAGCAACTGTAATTATCGTGAAATATAGTCATTAAATATAGCTATCATCATAAGTGATACTATTGCGGAAGAGCACGGATACCGATTATCACCGACATATAGCCAACACAGACAAACAGTCACATATATAGTTGTAGACATAGACTCAAAACAGACAGACAGACAAACGGACAGACAGACAGACAAGAGCCACAATTCAATATGTTTATCACCTATTATTACCGTCAAATAGGCATAACTGACACACTATTACCGTCCCACAGTTATCACCATAGATAATTACTATATTATGACACAAAACCCCAAATGGAAATTCCTAAACACAAACCCATCAACAACTTATAAACTATCATGAGGCTACTCCTTACAAACAGAGTGAATCAACTAATAACCGAGGAAGTTCAATGGAGAACGAAGCTGAATCGAATGGAGGAACTGCTCCATTGATCCGAGACGAAGTTGATGGCGAAGGCATTGATAATAAAATAGACCAACGGATGGAAGAAGTACTGAATAATGAGACTGAAAATGGTAATGAAGACCAACTTATGGTAGCTTTATCCAATGATGTTCCAGAGGATGTGAAAATGGAACTTAATGGAGACCATCAACAAGAACAGCCAGAACCGCTAGAACAGCAACAAATAATAGGCGAACATCATGTTGAACAACAGATTGAGCAACAACTCCAAGGTGATCAACAGCTTCAAGTTGAACAGAATGCGGAGCACAATGAGCATCAAGATGAACGTCAATATGAACGTCAATATGAACGTCAAGATGAACATCAAGATGAGCATCAAGATGAGCATCAAGATGAGCATCAAGATGAGCATCAAGATGAGCATCAAGATGAGCATCAAGATGAGCATCAAGATGAGCATCAAGATGAACATCAAGATGAACATCAAGAACAACCTCATGTTGAGATGCAGAAGGCTGAACATCAAGTTGAACAAGTTGAAGTACACCCACAAATGCACAAGGTTGAGGGTCATCAACCATTGGGTGACTCCTCGAAGATTGAAAGAGTTGCAGCATATTTAAATATGAACACTACATCAATTGCCGAAATTCCAAGACAACTCATTGATGTCATTTACAACAAATCAATAGAAGCAGATCTGTTACGTTCAGATCTTCAATTTGTTCAATTAAACATGGAGAAGATCACCAATGTTCAACACAAGAAATTCAAGGAACTCCAAGACTCGTTGAATGCTAATAGTGATAAAGTCCAGACACTACTTGAAGAGAACGAGACTCTTCTACAGGAGAAGAACGAAGCCCTAAAGGAATTATCTCGATCCAAAGATCAACAATACCAACTACAAAACCAATTAAATGATTTAGAACGGAAAGATATTCAAAGTAGCACTGAGTATTCCCAAATTATGAGTAGCAATCAAAAGGAAGTATTGCAATTGAATGAAGCAGTTAACAAATTATCTAAGACAAATATTGACCAAAATACCAAAATTAATCAACTTGTTAAGGAATTAAACGATATCAGAAATGTCAATTTTGATAACAAATTAGCCTTGACAAAAGTAACCAATGAAAGAAACTTTCTACAACAACAAAATCTTTGGTTTGAAACGGAATTGAACAAGAACCAAACCAAATTAACTGAAATATTAAAGAAGAGTGAATCTGATTATTTGAATTCAACCAATGAAATCGTTTCATTAAAGAACTCCAATGAGACTTTAAGTAAGAGACTAAAAAATGAATCGGAACAAGTTATAACTTTAAAGAAGTCTTTAGAAGATAAAACCAATAGTTTAACAAAACTTCAAGGATCCTTTAGCGTGGAAACGTCCAAATTTGAAACGGCTTTAGCAACTAGTGACGAATTGGTTGAGTTATCCAAGATTCAAATCTCCCAGAGACAAGAAAGAATTGTCCAATTGGAAACATATGTAGAAGAACTCAAGAAGAAATTATCTGATACCATTAACAACTTACAAACTGAATTAAAGGATAAATCTAATGATATTACACAGTTAAAAGAGAAGTTACGGTATACTCAAGATGCATTGGAATCAGAATTACATAAGGAAACCCAATTACCTCATTTAGATTCCACTTCAGATTTATTAGTTAATGAACTGGGGATAAATTTGGCTTCACTTTACACTGATTATAGTCAATTGAAGAAGCAATTGATCCTTGAAAAGTCACAAAAGAATAGTCTTCAACAGCAATTGAGTCAATTTGTTGAAGAATTAGAAGCTAAAAAACCAACCATTGCCAGTTACCAAAAGCAGATTGCCTTTTATAAGTCTTGCTACAATGATACTTTGAGCAAAGTAGAGATTATTAATTTAGAGAAACTCGAACGAGAAAAGGAGTGTGGGAAGTTGAAGTTCACGTTGAATGATGTTCAATCTGAAGCCAATTCCTTAAGGAAATTGTGTAAAGATTTAGGACGACAATTATGCTATTACTTAATTCATTCCAAGATTAGAGAGAATGGCGATGATAATCCGCTAACTTCGGTCGAAAGGAAAGCTATTGATACCATTTTGAGTAAGAGTGGGATTAACAAAGAGGCTGATTCAATTTTAAATGACAAGAAGGCGACGACATTAATACAATCAGATACCGATGAGCTTATATCCAACAGGTTGGTTGAATTTTCCAATATCATTGAGCTCGAGCAAAAGAACCAACAATTATTGTTGGTATCACGTCAATTGGGACAGAAACTTGAGCTGAAGGAATCTGAAAGAGACAGCATTGAATCTGAAGCGATTGAAGAGGCCAAAGAGGCCATAATGACTCTTGAAGGAGAACTTCAGAGTGTTCAATTGAGATTAGAAGCTGTAACCAACGAAAGGGATGCTATCAAAGAGATGCAATCAACCACCAACAATAATAGTAGCAACAGTACGACTAATTACAGTTATGAAGTCAAACATCTCAGCCAAATTAATGATGATTTGAAGAGACGTTTGAATGATACAGAAAAGTCAGTTAAAGAGATTGAAACCCATTCGAAAAAGACAATTACTTCACTTAATGATAAACTAAGAAGTACTCTTCAATCGAAAAATGATTTGAACCTTCAATTATCTAATATGAAACATTCAGTTGAGTTGGCAGAGACAAAACTTGGCGGGATACAGAAATTATTAGACAATTCCATGATTGAGATTGAACAGTTAAAAAAGGAGTCTTCATTCTGGAGAACCCAAGCATCGAAACAAGAGAAGCTCTTTTTGAGTAAGCTGAATGAGTTACGAGATGCTGAACAAGCCAATTCCATCAATCAAATTGCTGTGAATAGCTTGAAGAATGAAGTTAACATGAAGACATCACTTATTGAGTCATATCTGAACGATATTGATCAATTACGAAAGGAAAAGAACCAATTGAATGAGTTTGTATTGAATTTACAAGGACTTTTCAAGCAAAGTGAATCATCTACCAAAGAATTGAGTGAAAGATTAAACCATTCAATTGAAAATTACCAAAACTTGCAACAGAAATTGGCAGACAGAGAAGAGAAACTCCTATTAATCTCTAATCAATCTGAGATGGCATGGAAGGCTCAGAACACCAAGTTAGAGCAAGTGAATGAGTTGAGTCAGATTTTATTGGATACCAAGGTCAATTTGAAGAAGAAGGACGAAGAAATTGTTCTGTTGAATGAACAAATCAATGATTTATATGCTCAAATCCACGCATCTAAAAATAGGTTTATTACGTCATCTTCATCTTCAAATGATAGTGATAAGACTCGATTATTGGTTGAGTTGGAACAATTGAAGGAAGAATTGACTGTGGCGGAAACCCAAGCCAATGAAATGACAACTATAGCCAAATCAGCTGAAAGTGCACTTTCAAATGCCACCAAAACCTTTGAAGCATATCGATTAGAGAACGACTCCAAGTACCAGGCGTTGCTTCGAGAAAAGGTGCTGCTTGAAGACGAAATAAATGAGCTCAAGCAAGACAAGCAAGCAAAGACAGAGGAATTGCAACTGGCAAACGCCAAGTTTACGGAAGAAATGGCCAAACTCCGGGTCGATTTGGATTCAGCCAATCAGAAAGCTTTGGCCTATGACCTGTTGAAGAAAGAGACGGAAGCCAGATTTGTATCTTTGAATAGAGAGTTGGAACTACAAGCCCGAATTGTTCAAGAGGCTCAATCCAAGTACCAAAAGGAGTTAGAAGTTAAGCAAGATTTGAACGAGAAGGTAGGAGAATTGCATGACACCATAAGTGAGAGCCAAGCCACCATTGCAAAGTTGACAGATGAACTTGGTCAACAGAAGATGATGTTAGTGTCTAAGGAAGAGGAATTAGTACAAGAGAATGAGATGATCAAGAAGGAATTGGATACTGTTCATCAGCAATTGAATGATTTCAAGCAACAGAACGTCATCTTAATGAACCAATTAGATGTCGGGAAGCGTGACCATGTTGGTGACAACTATATCGACAACGACGACAACGACAAAGATTTGAGACAAGTGATTGCATATTTAAGGTCTGAATGTCAAAGCTCTGAAGCCAAGGCCATTACTGCCAATGAAGAAAAGGTTAAGTTGACTCAACGAGTTCACCAATTACTGTCGGATTTGGAAGTAGCTCAAAGTGAGTTGACCAGACTTCAACATTCCCAGATCAATAACGGTGATGATCTTGCTCAGCAACATGATAAGCTTAAAGAGCAAATAGAGCAATTGAACATCTTGAGAGAGAGTAACATGACTTTAAGAAACGAGAATGTCGCAAGCTTACATAAGATCGAGACGTGGGAAGCGCAAGCCAAACGGTTGGAACAAGAGTTACGACCACTACAAGAGGAAATACGCAAGTTGAGGATGGATATATCCGTCAAAGATCAACAAGTGTCGTTACTTACCGAAGAAAATGAACGGTTGAAAGGAAGATTGAACGATGCAGCACAATCACAGGCTCAAGTTCAAGCTGAAGTGGTTCAAGCGCAAACTCCCGTTCAACATGTGGGTGAAACCGAGGGTTCACCACCGCCCAATAACGAACAGGAATATGAGCTTTTGAAGCAAAAGTATAACAATATCCGAGACAAGGCCAATGCTAAGCTTCAAGCACAGAATGAACGGATCAAATCATTGAGTGAATCTATAACTAAATTGAAGGAGGAGTTGGAAGCTAAAGAGGAGCTCCAGAATAGTCACGTGTCAGAGATTCAGCAATTAAAGTCGGAATTAGAGGCTAAAATAGAGAGTCACGTGACCGAAGTGGATCAATTGAAATCGGAACTAGAGACAAAAGCAGAAAGTCACTTGACCGAAGTGCAGCAATTGAAATCGGAGTTGCAGGCTAAAGATGAACATGGAAAGGAAAACGAGGTTCAATTGAAGCAATTGCAAGATGAAGTCGGAATTAAGATCACTCAAGCCAAAGAGGAAACAAGGAAACAAACCGAGAAGCTTTATGATATGAAGATGAAGATGTTGAATAAGAAGTTAGAAAGAATCGAAGCAGCAAATACAAAGACAAGCACAGCCGCTGATACTACTCCTGCTGCTGCGCCTGCTGATGAGGACTCTAACGAAGGTACGGCTTTTGGATCTTCTTTCAAACGAAGATCATCTTCATCATCACCAGATCCAAAGAAGCCCCATACGTAATAATAAAACGCGACATTTAGTGCTTCTTTATAATAATGTCGCTACGTTTCTTTATCTGAATAGTTGATATATTGAGTATAATGATAATAAATAAGCTTACAAAACTGGGCCAGCAGCCTTAACGTTGTCAGTGCATTGGTCAGCATAAGTCTTAAAGTTTTCTTGGAACTTACCAGCCAATTTGCTGACTTCAGACTTGAAGGAATCACCACCTTCAGTCCAAGCAGAGGCAGGATTTAAGATCTCAGCAGGAACGTTAGGAACCGCCTTTGGAATGTTCAAGTTGAACACTGGGAATTGTTCGTATTCAGCAGAGCTCAATTGACCACCATGGATAGCATCCAAAATGGCTCTAGTGTATTTCAATGGACATCTCTTACCACCTTTAGCAGCAGAAGCACCAACCCAACCGGTATTCAATAACCATGCATTAGCCTTGTGGTGGGCAATCTTGTCGGCCAATTGTTGAGCGTATCTCATTGGATGCAACACCAAGAAAGGTTGTCCAAAACATGCAGAAAAAACGGCTTCGGGCTCGGTGACACCTTCCTCGGTACCGGCCATCTTAGAAGTGTACCCGGAGATGAAATGGTACATCACTTGGTCATAGTTCAACTTGGAAACTGGAGGAAGCACACCGGAGGCATCACATGTCAACAAGATGATATTAGAAGGATGAGAATCAATTAAACAAGGAATCTTAGCTGATGGAATGAACTCAATGGGGTAAGCACATCTGGTATTTTCGGTGATTGAAGAATCGTTATAGTCCACGACTTTCGTGTCTTGGTTGTAAACGACATTTTCCAAAATGGCACCAAATTTAATCGAGTTGAAAATTTCTGGTTCCTTTTCTCCGGATAAGTCAAGACATTTAGCATAACAACCACCTTCAATGTTAAACACACCATTGTCTGACCAACAATGCTCATCATCACCAATTAACTTTCTGTGGGGGTCTGCTGATAACGTGGTCTTACCGGTACCGGATAAACCAAAGAATAAGGTGACATCTCCCTTCTCGGTCCCAACATTACATGATGAATGTAATGTCAAAACCTTGTATTTGATTGGTTGAATGTAAAACATGACGGTGAAGATACCCTTCTTCATTTCACCAGCGTATTCGGTACCCAAAATCACCATTTCCATATCCTTGAAATTGATTTCAACAGTAGTGGGGGAGGTCATACCTTTAGTGTGGGGGTTAGCAGGGAACTGTCCTGCATTGTAGATGGTGAAATCAGGTTCACCATAATTAGCCAATTCTTCTTCAGTGGGTCTGATTAACATGTTGGTCATGAATAATGCATGGTAAGCCCTGGCACAAATGACTCTAACTTTAAGTCTGTATCTTGGATCCCAACCAGCAAAAGCATCAACAACAAACAACTTATCTCTTGTTCTCAAGTAGTCCAAAGCTCTAGCTCTGGAAATCTTCCAGGTTAATTCATCAACTTGCTTGTTGACAGGACCCCACCAAACATCGTCTTTAGAAGTTTCTTCTTCAACAATTCTCTTATCCTTTGGAGATCTACCGGTTTTCTTACCGGAATAGGCCATCAAAGCACCGGTGGCGGAGATGGTAGTACCCTTTTCAAGCAAACCATCTTCGTATAATTGAGCAGGGGAAGAATTGTGTCTGATCAACACATCCTCTTTCAAACTCAATTGTTCAACTAATGGATCTTGATTAGATGTAATGGTTGGATGAGCACCAAAATTAATGGAGGATTCAATTGGAGGAGCCATAATGATGTTACTATTATAAGTAGTAGTGTATGGTTTTAATGATGTGAGAATAAGAAAAACATCCTCTTCCTTTGGGGATATCTTATGGTTTATATACCCCTGTGATACTTACTAGTATTAAGGGCCCCTCCCCGGAACTTTGCTACTTTACTAAGGCTGATTGTCTACAAAATTGCCCTATGGGTTATGCTAATTGGTGGGATATGACACAAAATACCTCCATTACTCCGTGGTAATGGGGAAAAATCTGGGGTAAACGAGTACAAAACCCTCATGTGACTGGAAAATCACGGAACACTACGGAAAGCACGACCCGGTGTGGTCCGCTTTGTAGGCAATTAGGCCTCCCCGGGGAGTTAGTATCGCCGGGGGAAAGGAGCAAGCTTAAAAATTCACGTGACAGAGGGTGTTGCCGGAATAGGAAACTTCCATTACCCCGGAGGTTTCTATCAGAAGACAATTAACGTAGCATTAGAGTAATATTAATAGACAATATTAATTAAAAGTATTACTACACAGTACAATATGTAATTGAGTAGTTATAATCTTACAATGCAGTTACAGATATTGTCTTAGTATATTCCAGCACCACAGTAAATTACAGTAGCACACCTTTGAAGACTGAAAGCACTCATTAACCATAATCATTTCTATAAGTTCTGAATTTCACCTAAATGTACGCTTTTCACATACAAATCATCAATACGGTCGTGCAAGATCAACATGCATGTTTTTTCATATTTGTTTGTCGTGCACCAACCATAATCTGGGGTTGGTTGATCTTATCAAAGGTAAACATCATCACTATCATCATCCTTTGAGCTCATCTTCAGTCATCCCTTCACCCGCAATGAGTTATGGGGATCATTGACCTCTGGGACATAGTCATTGACTCCGACGCCCAATTAGGTCGAGTCAGCCTCTCCCAGTTTGTGGTTGACCATTATCGTAACCATCCTTCACCTCCAACCGTAGCAGTGGATGGCAACATTCTTCTTTTGGGATCAACCAAAGGCTCTGGAACGTCGTCTGAACTTCAAGATAAGATCACCATTGGCAACTTCACCGCCAAACTATTGGCATTGTCGGCCTTAGGGATTACATACGTTGTTGTGTTTGATGGCATATATAAACCGTATAAACTACGTCATGATCATGGCAATAATAGTAACTATGATCAGTTGAGGAGTATGTATATGAGCCATGAAGGTGATGAAGCTTCCTTAGGGGAGACGGGGTACCCCCTTATAGACAAGACTATTGCACAATTGAAGAACTTGGGTATTCAATATTTGTTTTGTCCTGCCGAAGCCGAAGCTCAATGTGCTTATTACCAAATGCATGGAGTAGTTGACTATGTTATCACCAATGATAGTGATTGCTTTGCCTTTGGTGCCACGAAAGTACTCCGTAACATGACCAGGGAAGATAATAGTGATCAATATAATGTCACTGTATTTGATATTAATGATAATAAGGTATGGACCAGAAACTCCTTTATATTCTTAGCATCTTTAAGAGGAGGTGATTATTCTGAAGGGGTTCGGTCTTTAGGCTCAAAGCGATCTGCTGCTCTTGTCAGTTCTAATCTGGAGTGGACACACAAGTTTATTGAATGTTTCATTGAACATGAAAGTATTAAAGATAGTGAAGTACGAGAATCTTTGATTCTTGAGTTCTCCCAAAATCTATTGAATTACGTTGAAAATAATGCTAAAAAGATATTTGGGATGCGATTTATTCCCAAATCCATTCAATTATCGTCTAATTTTCCACTATTTTATTTGAAACCATTGGTTCTTGAAACCCCAATGGAGTTTGCTACAAATTGTCTTAGTAATGCTAAGATTGAAGACGAAAGACAGTTCCAATTTGGCTCCAAATTAGGTGACTTCCCCATCAAATATTTGATTATTAAGTTAATTCAATTATCTTCAGCAATTCAGTATATCTCCATAACCAGAGATAAATTGATTGGGTTAATACCAAATCTAATGGTGAAATATGAAGAAGATAGACTAAGAGATCATTTTGATATAAGAAAAAGAAACAGGTCTCCATCATTACCTCCTTCTTCACCATTAAAGAAGTCGCCAAAATCTCCGTTGAAGTCTCCACTGAAGTCTCCTAAAAGAGGTGACTACGTTTGGCTTCCAAGAGTGATTGTACAACGATTCAATAAGGAAATAGTGATGAAATATGATCGACAAAAGTCTCCAAATAAACAATCTACAACTCTTGATCATTTCAAGCAATTTTCACCTACAAAGAAGGATCATTTTGATCACATTCAACCATTATCAACGATCCCAAAGCTAACTCATTCAAAAAGTGAACTACAATATTCTCCAAATAAGAAAAAACAACTACAACCAGTGTTCACGAATTATGTATCTCCTACTCGATCACCTCGAAAGAAGCAGAAGAAGAATGCCTTTCTTCCCGGCCAGAAATCGGTTGATACTTTTTTTAGTAAGCTTAATTATTTTCCAACCAAACCCGCAACAGTGGGTTATTCAAATGAAGAAGAAGATAACCCATTTTTCGTGTCCAGTCCCAAATCCACTGGTACTACTTCTACTACTTCTACTGGTACTACTACTTCTACTACTTCTACTGGTACTACTACTTCTACTACTTCTACTGGTACTACTACTTCTACTTCTACTACTGGTACTACTAGTACCACTGCTAATACCTCAGCTACTACTACTTCCACTTCTGTGATAAACCTCATCTCATCGGAAGCAGATACAATTGGGTCTACGGAACAGGAACAGCCATTTCCGATAAAAGCCGGGAAAACAGTTTCTCTAACCGAAAGCTTATTATCTTGGAGTGATGAAGAAGATCTGATTCAGTGACGGATTACGTAATAATCATGACGCAATACAGCATGTTAGAGAATACTTACATAATAACAGCAATTATATTACGTAAACAAGCGCTACCATATACTATCAAGAAAAACTATAACGTCGTGTGTTGTAAGTAGCTATGAATACACAGAATGTTCTTCTTCTTCTTCTTCTTCTTCGTTAATCATGATTCCCGTTAAGAAGATCTTTGACGGACAAGATTTGGGTTCGTTCCGGAAATCTGTAGCGTACCAGAAACTACATCAAGCTATCGACACCCTTCTTACCAAAGTAGAAGGTAAGAGTGTTCCTTATAGGGGACTTGATCTTTCTATAGTTACACGATCCAAGAAAGTTCAAGGACAGAGCCAGGCACAGAGAGGCCGGGCCAATGGAACGGACAATGATCTTAAAGAAGAAGGATTCGGGTTCGAGCCTGACTTGTACACCGTTTCAACCAATCAGACGTTTCATTTAGTGGTGACAGTACTTAACAGATACAACCAGTACATTGACGAGACCCCACCAATCGAAGGACCCCGTCGATTTGGGAATTTGGCATGCAAAGAATGGCATCTCAAGATCGGCAAGGACATGTATTTCCGAGATAATGAATCAATTATCAGCAGCAGCAATAATGTCGATGAAATGATTTACTATTTGAATAACTCCTTTGGGTCGTCCATTAGGCTTGACTTTGGTACTGGCCATGAGCTTTCGTTTCTTGCGTTCATGGGTCCACTCATGGACCAATTGGATGGTGAGGAGCTTCTATATATCTTTGGGAAGTACTATGATGTAGCTCGAAAACTAATAGTGGAATATAACTTGGAACCTGCTGGTTCTCATGGAGTGTGGGGATTGGATGATCATTTCCACTTGATTTATATTATCGGAGCAGCCCAGTTTCAAAAGACATCCGACTCGCTGTCAGTTGTTCCTCTGGTGCAGAATGTCTTGACTGCTCAAGTCATACACACTTATAAGCTTACCAATTTGTATGTGAATGGTATAGCCTTTGTGTTCAAGATCAAACTGGGTCCATTCAAAGAGCATTCGCCAATCCTATATGACATCCATACGTCCGTGTACCAATGGTCTAAGGTTCTTAAGGGGTTGCTAAAGATGTATGAGGTTGAAGTGTTTAACAAGTTCCCTGTGGTTCAGCACTTTTGGTTTGGCCAGATCTATTCTTGGGTCAACTTCGACACTTTACAGCCTTTACCTGTCAATGAACCAACTGAAGACAAGCAAGTACAGACTGATGATGGTGGTGGACGATTGCCTCAGATCAGAAACAACGGCTCCGGTGTGTATACCACCAAGTCAAACATCTCAATGACTGCTGCACCTTGGGCCATGGGAGGAGGAGGAGTTCACGGTACAAGACTACCTGAAGAATTCGGAAGAAAGAAATGAATTGAATGATTGAATCATGTTCTTGTTCTGAAGTTGAATGCCGTACGACACAAGGGACATGTTGATCCTCCAGAAGATTTGAACCATTTATAAAGACAAGCAGCATGGAACTTGTTCCCACAAGTAGAACATGTTTTGGAAGGTAATGAATGGTCTTGATGTAAAATAGAATAGCAAATTGCACATTCTTCAAATCCGGAGAAATGATAACTAACGTTCTTGTTGAAGGTTTCAATTGCTTCCAAAACAGAACCATTGGTCAAAGAAATGATTCTTTGCGAAGCAAGAAGCCATGCCTTCCATTGGTTTTCGTTCACTCCCAACCGTAAGGGACCATCTACCGTCACATTGGCTAAAGGATATAATTCAGGAATCTTGATGATCATTTCCATGGTTTGTTCATCTATAACATAAGTGGATTTGATTTCATTGGTCACTTGGTTAATCTTCAATGTCATCAAATCATTGGATAGCTTGTTCTTTGATTTGGTGATGTCTTCAAAGATTTCATTGATCAAGATTGGTGATATATTCTTCATGGTAAATCTTTCAATCCGATTCTTTAATTGACGGTCTCGAATGCCATTCAACCACGATTGAGTCAGAGACCCCAAGTACTTGAGACAAAGATAAAACAAATGGAATAAAAGAACTTGAGGATCCAGTTCTAAATCATCGTTGAGTATATCATAGTGTTCAAGTTCCAATAAGCCAGGTTTGGTCAAATCAACATGGTACACTATGAAGTCCAATAAGTTATGGAGCTCCTTCTCCACTTGAAGAATGTATGAATTTCTAATGGAATAAGTGATGTCTTTGAAGTGATCCAAGATCAACAACCAACTCCACAAATACTTTCCATAAGTGATGGTATCATAGTTGGTGGTGGTGATGCAATCAAGCAATTGCTGGGGTAATTTGGCTTCAATGGGAGTATCGTCATTATTATTCAAAGTGGATTTTTGCAATTGATACTCAATAACAAATTCCTGTTGTTCATTGATGATGAAATCATGTAATAAATACACCCCAATTCTTTGTAAGGAAGCGATATGTCTTTGGGTAACAAGAGAATAGAAGCTGTCTAAGTTAGCGCCAATGATTTTGAACGAAGGCTTTTGAGCTTCGATCACTCGTTGTAATGCCCCATAACAATTGACCACTACTTGATTATTGATATTCTCATCATACAATTGGATATCTTTGTTTATCAAAATGTCCAATAATAATTCATTATAATCACCACCTTGATTTTTAATGATGACCTTCATCAACTTGAAGGTGAAATAGCGCAACGAAACACTTTGAGGAGTAGTTGTGATTGTTTCCAAGTTATCCACAACTAAAGTATTAGCCAATTCATAAACTTTTTCGTTTTCTGGCTGGTGATTCATTATTCCTCCAAAGAATATGGAAAGCAATACTCTGACAGTCAAGAATTCTGGATCATATGCTTTTTCACTCTCCAACCACTTTCCAAGTTGACTTAAAACCATGTTCAACCGTTGAGAGGGTATAGTTTCAATTTCATCGAGGAAGTTCAAACTTAATGTCAACCACTTAATGCCTGAATTCATGATATCATTTGATTTAACACCCAAGATCTCAGCAAAGACATAGTTCTTCAACCGGTCGTAGTTCTGTTGGGACTTATTGAAGTGCTCCATCATATCACTTTTGAGAAAAGCAGCGATTAAAAGTGGTGATAATTTTGTCAAGTTCGTTGTCACTTCAAATGCAGTGGAATTATCAAGCAATTGCTTCAATAATCGAGCACAGTAAAAATTGAACATGGAAATGTCTTTGTAATTGACATATTCAACAAGCATAGCACATGGATTGGAATTAGAGTTGCTTCCGTCTTCACCAAATACAACACCAAGATCAAGGCTTGTTCCAGATTGGAACTTGCTCTGTAAATTTGTTCTTAACAGTATCAGATCTTCATTGACTTCAACCAAATTGTTCAACAGGTTATAATCCAGAATGTACTCACTAATTATACCACACAAGATAGTGAACTGGGAAGTTTTAAGATGGTCCACATTGTTGATGAAATGTCCAAGTTTCAAGATATTCCCATTGATTATTGGTTTGGACTTATCACCATCACTGGCCCGAACTAAGGCAACATTGTGTTGAAGAGGATTGGAAATCAATAATGAATCCACGTCCAAGTGTTCAATATTATCTTTAACATAATCTTGAAGCAAACCTAACAAGGAATCATTACAGAGCTTCAGTAGTGATTTCAAATGGTCTTGGTCTGTTGTTGATTTGGTATTTAATATGAAGTCTCTAAAGGATACTGTGTATAGCTCTGGATCCAATGATCGAATATAATCTTGAACGCCAAGGTTATCACCATTTCTCCAACACACTTGAAGGATCTCATTGGATACAGCCACATCCGACTTTCCTATAAGCAGCAAATAGATATCGTCATCTTTGGAATTGCTCAAGATGTTATTGACTATACCTGGTAGATGAAGGTATTTTAATAGGACTTGTGAGTATTTTGGATTTGTGGAGATTCCTAAAAGCCATTTCCCAACTTCAGAGTCTATTGACACGGGCAAGTCTTTAATCTCCAAAAGGGATACAAGCTGATTGGGATCGACTGCTTGGATTTTAATAAAATAATCATCAACAAGTTGTTCAATGTCTTCATAATGATAGCTTGAACTGACCAATTTTTTCAAGAACTTCAATGGAATGTCAATGAAAGACTGTTCGATATACATAGGGGCCAATGCAATCAAAGTCGTAATATCAAACTTATTATGGTCCAAGATGAACATCATAACTTGGAATAGAAGTGTAGGTTCCACTAATGATTCGTTTTCTTCAACGCTGGTGGATATCAGATCCAACAATTGTTGAAGAACCTCAGGTGTATCGAGGAGAGCTAATAGTTGAATGAAGTTAATAGTCAACCGTTCCATTTGAAAATCATTTTCACTAATGGCACGGCAAATGGGTTCGGTATAATTCTTCAATATATCATCCACGTTATCTGCTTGCTTCATACTGCTAACCAAGACCTCAAGAATATTGGCATTGACTTTGTCTTCGAGTACAATGGAGAATATTCTTTTTAGAAGGTCATTGGAATCCATTGGGTCCAATTCATTAGCAAATAAGGTCCAAACTCTTAAGATGCATTCAAGACATTTGATTTTATACGTTATCAAAGGCAGATTTGTAAATTGTTTAACCAAAATCTTCAATAGAATCGATTCTCCATCTTCCTTACTACTGAAATTAAGCACAACATCTTCATTATCTTCATTAGTTGGAGTTTGATCGTATAAAGACTCAAAGAAGTTACTCAAGATAATGTAATACACTGGATCCAGAGAACATGGACCAAGTTTCAAATAATCCACGAGTCTATTGAAACTTTTTGAACCTCCCAATTGCCAAAAACTCTTTTTACATCTGGGATCTTTAAATTTTGTCAACGTATCAAGGGTTGACCAGAACTGGAGGATAAAGGATTTATAAACCACTGGATTATTTGATTTTGAAGACTTCAACTTCACTTCTTTGAAGAAACTTTTGCTGACAACCTTATGGATATCTTTATTGACGAGCATCCCTCCGTTGAAAACCGACTTTATCAATATAAGAATGGTCTTGAACAAATACCCGTTGTTCAGATAACACGCTAACCACTGCCATAACTGATTTGACTTTAAAATATGGTCAACCTTGTCCATATTAGATATCTGATTGAGTAAGATCATCTTGTTAAGCATAAGCACTACACTGCCTAAAACCCGTTCATATTTCATTATGGAATCGTCCTTTGTCACATACCTATCGTCCGATAACGTGGACCAAGTATCAATCATAATAACTGACTCTATGAATTGAAGGATGGGCTCCTCAAAGATCATCCACACCTTGGTGTCTAACTTCTCCTTATCATTGGCAAAACATACCAATAACTCCTTGTACGACGTGGTAGAAACCACCTTATCGCTTTCATAGGTACCCATCAACCAAATGGGTATAAAACTTTTAAAGTACTTGGCCAAAGATTTGCCACCACCCAATACTGATACAATATGACTCGTCACTTGATGACTCAACACCCGAACATTCTTGGAATTGTCTATAGCCAACTTCGGATACATCTGGATCCAACATGTGATCAACGCATCTGCATTATCATCATTAACTTGTTGAAGTTTAATCAATTCTCCAAGGGCCTTCTCTTTTGTGGTGGGGTCCTTCTTAAGTAGAGCCTTGAACTGAATCGACAACGAGTCATTGGTTATGAGACTTGTGTCTGGGATCCCACTGAAGTAGTTGAGAAACACAGGGAAACCATTGTACCCAAGATCAGACATAGTAAGGGCTTACTGAAAATGATAAAGAGAGGCTTATAAGTTTAGTACGTAAAAGTTTTACAGTTTATAGATTTTAAAAGTCACGTGATGTATATGAGAATATATATCACGTGACTGAAAATAGCTGCAAATTATTTCAGTCACGTGATGTTTTAAATATGCATACCCTATAATCGTTGATAAAACTCTTTAACAGCTGGTGATACTGTTATCTTTCTAGACTCAAAATTAATCACCTGTAGATGCTTCTGATTGGTAGCTCTTGACAATGCAACGTATACCTGGCCAACTTCAAAGGCTCTTCTAAGATCAATGCGAACTCTTTCTAAAGTTTGACCTTGAGCCTTATGAATAGACATGGCCCACAGTAATATTAATGGGATTTGATGTCTTGTGGCGATCTTCTTCCCATTGGTCATAACCGTAAACTCGGACTTAGGAGCAGAAACATAATTCCAATATCCATCATGTTTATATTTTATAATGGGAATTGGTTTAGCAACCGAAAGAACAGCATGGTAAATTAAGTTTTCAAATTCCCGTTTTCTATCTGATGGAATGCTATCCACTACTTTCCTTTCCTGTTCTGTCCAGTCTTTGGAAGTACCCATTCTTGAAGCTATAAGTAGCCATTCGTTCTCCACTTGCTGGTCTTTATCGTGCATAAAATAAACTTGTACGCATTTGGTATAAACTTCTTCACTCATAAAGCAAAGCACCGTGCCTTGAGTACCATTAACAATAGTCAGGGTTTGATTCTGGATAAACATCACTTGAGCACCTTCCTTAAGGAGTAACTCCTTTTCACACATAAGACTTTCCAAAAGTAAACTATCCTGTTGATTATTACATTCATCATCAGCTATGAATGACCTCATGCCATTGCTTAATTGGGCCAATCTCATTTCATTGGCTCGTTTCACTTCGTTTCTAGTAGGGAACAACTGTACTGGTTCAATGCCGTCATCATAAGGCACATCTCTTTGTAAAGCTTTAAATTTCAATTCAATCTCTTTGGTAATATGGCCAGTTCTAACGGCATTCAACATAGTAATCAACTCATCATCACCCTTTTGACGGAATACACATTTCAAATCAATGACCACTTTAATAACTGTGTTCCATACTTCACTTTGGAAACAATATTGATGCACATCATTGCCCTTACTTACTGGAGGTAACTGGAAGAAATCCCCACAACATACAATTTGGATTCCCCCAAAGGGTTTATTATTTGCCAATACTAACCGGGCAACTTGCTCCAATTTGGTAAAAAGTCTACCGTCTATCATTGATATTTCATCAATGATCAACACTTTTGTTCTTCTCCAACGACTCAAGAGGATTCCATCCCGCTTGATTCTAGTGAAAAGATCTTGTGCACTTCCATGCCCCAACCCAATACCTAAGTATTTGTGGAGAGTCATACCTCCAACAGACATGGCTGCAAGTCCAGTGGATGCTGTGACACCAATAGCATCATTGGAATGTCGATGACGCAATCTAGTCACCAATTCATGCAAGACAACCGATTTACCTGTACCAGCACTCCCAGTATAAAACACATTATTACCTTGTAGAACAGTTAGAATGACTTTCTTTTGTTCTTCACTCAAGTTTCGGGTGGAAGAAGTATCAAATGCGGTGGCTGCGGTTGCAGCCGTCAAGGCCTCACCAGAATCCAACTCCGATCTGGCACGACGCAATCTTGGAACCTTCCGAGGTTGAGAGTTTAACAGTTGCAATAATGAAAGTGTAGGTGGTCGTTTCTTGTTGGACGCAGTACCATTAGCAGTAGTAACGTTAGCTTTGGCAGCTGTTCCATCGCCTGTTCCATAACTTGTTAACGACTTTAAAACCATGGGATTACCAACATTAACCACCTCGACCGAGGTATCAAACGAAGTATCCGATACTTCATCAAAGGCTCCTTCATCATCACCATTCACAAGTAACGACGATTGACGCGTCAAGAAACACTTCTCTTCTACCGAACGTGGGGGGGACAGATAAACTTCCGAAGATGGCAGAGACGATGCTTCTATCGTTCTTTTGGCTGCGACAAAGAAACTTCTTATCAGGGGCTGATTAGTATTGTTACGTACGGAACCTTTTGGTCTCCTACCATTTAACTTGGACATGAGATACACCCAATTTTGTAAGTAGTAGCAGTAGTAGTAGGAGAAGTCGTGGTAGTGCAACGCTAATTATATACGTATGATATACAATATATCTATACACTTGCTATCATACAGTATAACTATACTATACTATACTAAACTATAAGGTTAAACACCATTACTATGTACGAAAGTTAACTAATGGTATACGCTTTTTTAATCATACGCGACTGCATATAAATTTATGTTTTTCGCGATGCCAAGTTCCTGCATACAGAAAACCAGATCAACCATCAATAAACCTTTACATTGTTTTCAAAACCCAGTAATGACGTTACTATGGCTTGAGCTGATCCTTGTTGTTCTTAATCATCGTGGTCATTACTATCATCAGGGTGACGTATCACATTCAACATGGATGACTATGACTCTGTACATCCACAACCATCGGCTCCGGATTCGGCTCCGATTCCTCCCCAACACAGCAAGACGCGAGATACCTTCAAAAAACACATGCTAAGCATGAGGATCATACCCAGTAAAAAACAAGGCAAGAGCCATCCCGAGCCATCTTCCGAAGTCATTCAGCTGCTGACATCTGCGTCCTCGTCTTTATTGGCCTCCTCCTTTCATTCCATTGGGTATAATACAATCGCTGCGAAAGGTGGTGGTGGCACGGCTGATAACAACCAATACAGCTCCTTGGATCCAAGAACAAAGGAAGTACAGAAGGGCTTGAAACTAGCAGGGTTTGGATTATCAACAGATTCTCTTCAATTTGTAGGGGGCGGTGTTGGTGTTGGGGTGCACCTCCTGGATGATCCAAGGTCTCACAGTGTGAGTTCCTTACCACTTGGTGATACTCTGAGAAATAGTCTGTTAACTGACTTGAAACCACCACCACCACGGACTTTAAGTTCCGTTTCAAATAACAGTCCGCTTCAATCGTTCAGCACGTTTGCTCTACAAGCAAGCCACGTTATAATGCCCAGTCCAGAAATAGTCGACAGCTTATTTGAGGAAATGCTTACCAAAAGAGTATTCAGTGACACGGCCATACGTAATCTCCGAGAGCAATCCACCACGAGGAAATGGGAGCTTTTACTACGAGAAAATGAAACCAATGCAGGGTTTGACTTACAAGGAGCATTAAGTACAGCTTCAATGGAAGTGCTGAAACTAAGAAAGGAAGGTACTAGAAAGGAAGGCCCCATCTTCGGAAGTGTAAGCGTCCGAAAAAGTTCAAGAGAGAATGTTAATTCAGCTGATGGTAGTCCAAAACCTAACAATAACAGCAGCACCAGTAACAATACTTTTGCTAACATTAAGAAATTCAAAGAAGGCGATCCAGAGTGGTACGTGGCTCGAATAATCTCCAACAAGTTAAATCTAAAGGGGTATAAGAAGTTGGAAAGAAGATTAGGGGAGAAGTATAACGCTTCTTGGACAGAAAGGTTTGCTAAAGCTCAAGGAGATTCAGCTTTATGTGTTATACTTCTGCGTATTAATAAGAAGACCATTAAATCAAATGAAGAGTTTGAAAAGGAATTTATTATAGTTGAATGCATCAAATCAATCTTGAATAATTCAACAGATGATGATCAAAAATTGGGGAATATTGGTCACTTTATTAAAGCCATTTGCTTCTCCTTAACATCTCCTTGGTTATCAACAAGTACAGTGGTTACAGAGATCTTAATTTTTTTTGCATATTTAAAGAATGGAAGTTGCATTAATTATATCTTGGAAGCAATGACAACCATACAATTCATGTATAACCATACAGTACCATTTCAACCGTGGTTTAAAGCTTTGGAACAAAACTTTGACCAACATTTACTACATGGTAGTGGTGGGATGTTTGAAAGCTTTAGAAGGTACACTTTATCTTCACTTTTTTTAATAAATTCCATTGTATTGGGGTTACCTTCAATAGATGATAGGATTACTATTCGAAGACAATTTAGTGAGTCTGGCTTGCTAGAGATATTCCAAAAATTTAGATCCTTAGATGATGTTAATATTAATAATGAAATCGAGAAATACGAACTGTTTGCAGAAGAAGATTATAATGATATTTGCAACACAACCACAATTCTGGGACTTGGTGGTGAAGATGAAGAAAATGATTTGCAATTGGTGGATCTCTTTGAAGATTTGCAACGATTATATAAGCTTGATGAAGAACA
This sequence comes from Lizanozyma spartinae, assembly GCF_019049425.1. Lineage (NCBI taxonomy): Eukaryota > Fungi > Ascomycota > Pichiomycetes > Serinales > Debaryomycetaceae > Lizanozyma > Lizanozyma spartinae. Next base: position 133,713 of record NW_025065072.1, read on the forward strand.
AGATTTATTAAAGAGTATTTTACAAAAATTGGTGCTTTTAAAGGATACTAATAGAAACACCCACCAAATATCAAAGTTATTATGGTTAACAGATTCAATTGTTCAGCATATAATGGCTCATTCAACTACGTTGAATGTTTCTCCAGCGACTGTGGTCAATAGCTCTATTCAACGACTTCTTGATAGACTAGCCACCGAAGAAACTGCAAATAGAGCAGTTCAAGAAGCTTCCAAATTAGAAAGGAGAATAGTTGATCTTGAAGATGAAATTCAACACCAACATAAAACTAACAAACCTACCGAGTCTTTAAGTAAAGAAGTTCAAGCTCTTACTCTCAAAATTGAATCTCAACAAAGACATATTGGACTACTTCAATATCAAGTGAAACACTTGGAGGGAGAAAAGAAGAAGTTGCTACAAAGATTAAACTCTGGCAGTATGAACGACTCTGGAAGTCACCTAATCCCATCTTCCTTGTCTTCAGACAAGTCAATCAAGCTGAATACTATTTTTGTGAATGAATTAGAGTCAGTTCTTTCCCATGGAAGGACTAGTAAAGTGGTCATTGACCTTACTGCCAATTCTCCTCATGCTAATACTAATATCAATTCGTTATCAGATACCAATGATGATACTTTGGATGAATTTGACTTTGAGAATGAGTCCCCAGTGAATACTACATCTAGATCCAAAGCCCTTGATGTTTTAGATAATATTTTGGAATCTAAAACATTGGGAAACATCCGGAAAGAAGCACCTGTTTCAAAAGCAATAACTGCAGTTCCACCTCCTCCACCTCCTCCACCCCCATTTCCTTCATTCATGGCTACTGGACCATTGATATTACAGCCTTCTTCAGTATCAGAAGCACCAGCACCAACAGCACCTCCTCCTCCACCCTTGCCTTCGTTTATGTCTTCTAAAACAACATCAGCAGCACCTCCTACTGTCTCGGTACCTCCACCCCCCCCAATGCCTTCATTTATAACAGAAGGAGCTTTCCCACCTCCACCTCCACCTCCACCTCCACCTCCATTCCCAAACCAATTGAAGGAGATTTCACAGTCAACAGTTTCACTAAATTCTATTCCTCCTCCACCTCCTCCACCTCCACCTGCATTCTTAAATAAGAGCAACAGTGTTTCCGATTTGACATCAATCCACTCAGTTCCTAAGTTAAACAAGTCATCAACAGATATTGCTATTACCCACCCACCAAGGTCCCATGAGGAGTTGAAGTTATCGCAGGCGACAACTTTGGAAAGAGACGAAATGTTTGTTGACGAAAGATTACGACCAAAGATCAAATTAAAACAAATTCACTGGGATAAACTTGAAAATACATCTAATACATTCTGGGATGAGATCACAGATTATAATTTAGTAGATAAATTGGCAGAGAAGGGAGTACTAGGAGAAATAGAGAAGCAATTTGCTGTGAAGCAAACCACAGAGAAGAAGAAACAAGCCCACATTAGTGCTAATAAGCCTACAAAGATCAGCTTTTTATCCCGAGAAATGGCTCAACAATTTGGTATTAATCTTCATATGTTTGCATACATTTCTGCCGAAGAACTTATAAGCAAAGTCCTTAGTTGTGATGAAGAGGTGATTTCCAATATTGGGGTATTAGAGTTCTTCAATAAGGATTCATTGTCAAATATTAACGACAGCATGATACGTAATTTCAAGCCCTATTCAACTGATTTCAGATCGGGAAAGAAACCCGAACGTGATCCTAATGAGTTGGAGAGAGCAGAAGAAATATTTGTTGGCTTATGTTTTAATTTAAGACACTATTGGAAATCTCGTTCTAGAGCACTCTTATTATCTCAAACATACCAAAAGGATTACAGAGAATTAATGAACAGACTAGAAGCAATTGAAGAAGTATGTAAGGCATTACGAGGTTCTCAAAGTCTTCGAAATGTTCTTGGGATCATTAGGAATGTGGGTAATTTCATGAATGATACTTCAAAGCAAGCTAAGGGGTTCAAACTAGATACTTTGCAAAGACTTAAGTTCATGAAGGATGGAACCAATTCAATGCATTTTTTGAACTACATTGAAAAGTTTGTTAGAAATGAGTTTCCAGAATACGGTATGTTTGTAGATGAACTACAACCATTGCATATGATTCTGAATATTCTGATTGAACATTTAGAACAGAGCGTTCGAGAGTTTGAGACCCAAATCAACAATGTCCAAAGTAGCATTGCTAAAGGTAATCTTAGTAACTCCAAAGAGTTTCACCCAGATGATAAGATCCTCGAAGCGATAATTGAGCCTTTAAATAAAGCTGAAAGTCGATGCTCGTTATTAAGTTCGAGATGGAAACGGATTCTGAGTGAATTTGAAGACCTAATGGAATACTTTGGAGAGAATCCAAAAGATAACCAAAGTCGTGATTCATTCTTTGGTAAGTTTATTACTTTTATTGGCGAGTTCAAGAAGGCTCATATTGAAAATGTTCAAAAGGAAGAAGAAAAACGATTGTATGAGCAGCGGAAACGAATGCTAGAGGAAAGAGAAGCCAATAAAAGGAAGAAAAAGAAGAGAAATAGTATAAAGAAGAAACAGGAATCTCAACGACTTGATGTCGAAGCCAAAACGATCAACCATGAACAGAATGAAAGAACTACTTCACAAGAGAGCAACACTACTGATACTACTACAACCGCCACCAACGCTGCCACCATGTCAAGCTCAGGATCAGATTCCCATATCAAAGTTACAGAAACACAGAAAGCTGAGGTCGAAGACGAAGACGAAACCGATGAGAATGACAATGACAACGAAGATGACTCGGATCTGGATAGTCTGGGCAATGAAGGAGACACTTCCCATGCTGCTATAGATTTACTACTTGAGAAATTGAAAGCAAGTACGTCGTCGTCGACGCTGTCCTCAAGAGATAAGATCAATAGTCAACGAAGATCAAAAGCATTATCATTTTATTCAGCCGCACCATCGGAAGAGAATGAAGATAATAATGATGTGCAATTTAACGAATACGAAACTGTCAATTCTCTTAAACGACGTCTTACTAGTAGACGGAGTCAACCTCGGGAGTATGCCGAAGTTGCTGATAGCAAGGATGATATTATGGTTAGAGCTCAAGTAATGCTTAATGAATTACGACAGAATCTTGGTGGGTTGAAGACGTGAGTGTATTATGCATGTGCATACTTACGTATGTATGTAAGTATTTACGAATGCATGAACAAGGAAGGTTTGATAACCATTCATCGACTCGGGAATCTGACTCGGGTCAATACAAAGAAGTTAACATCTTTATGACTCGGCCCTCGACTTATCATCGGCATATTTTTATCACCGATATGTTCCAATGATACGGCTACTTCAATTACCCCAGACTTCAACCGCGATATTAACTTATCATACCAACGTTAACTTAAGACTTAGCATTAACAAGTGGCCATAAAACACGATGACTCATTCAGATTTTTTTGCTTTCTTTTTTCTTTTTCTCTTTCACATACAAAAATCGTTAACTATGTATAAAAAGAACGGGAAAAAGTTTATCCATCAGCCGATGATCTCCTGTATACGGGTAAAAAGGAATGCACAAAAAATTTTTCATACAAATATAAACTTAACAGTTTAAGAAAGGGTTTCTTTCATACTAATACTATTATCATCACTACTACTACTACAAATTGTAACAGTTGAAAGCATGTTAGCATCGCGGCGTTTGTTCAGAAGTAGCATTACTTACCGAGCATTGCACAGCTCTATCCGTAGGGCCGATGCCGTTGTTATTTCCGGTACCAAATTGGCTAAGGCTATAAGAACCGATATTGCTGAGAAGGTTGTTGACTATAACAAGAAGCACTTTAATAGCGAACAGTTGAGATTCAAGCCATCATTGACTATCATCCAAGTCGGTAATAGACCTGATTCATCTGCTTATGTCCGAGCTAAACTCAAGGCAGCTGAGTCTTCCAACATTGTATCCAACTTATTGAAGTTTGAAGCCGACATCAATGAAGAAACGTTATTGGAAGAGATTGACCGTTTGAACAAAGACCCTAAAGTTAACGGGTTATTGATTCAATTGCCCTTACCTAAACATATCAACGAAACATTGGTCACTAATTCGGTTGCAACGGAAAAGGATGTCGATGGTTTTGACAGATACAACGTTGGAGAACTATCCAAGAGAGGAGGGAACCCAATGTTCAAGCCTTGTACTCCTAATGGATGTATGGAGCTCATAAAACAATCAGGAATCTCACTTAGAGGTAAGAGAGCTGTGGTTATTGGTAGATCCGACATTGTGGGTACTCCAGTAGCTGCTATGTTAAGAAATGAAGATTGTACTGTTACCGTATGTCATCGTCATACCCAAGACTTGCCAGTGATTGTTCTGGAAGCAGACATTGTGGTTGCTGCTGTTGGTATGGCTGAATACGTCAAGGCTGATTGGATCAAACCAGGAGCCATTGTCATTGATGTTGGGATCAACTATAAGCAAGATTCCACTGCTAAATCCGGTAGGAAGTTAGTAGGTGACGTTGACTATGAAGAAGTGGCCAAGAAGGCTGGGTTTATTACTCCAGTCCCTGGTGGAGTTGGTCCAATGACCGTGGCCATGTTATGTTCCAATGTCTATGATAGTGCTGTCTTACAAGCTAAGAAAGCCCATGAACATGCATTCAAACCATTACCCTTGGAATTGAAGGACCCTGTGCCTTCTGACATTGATATTTCCAGAGCACAAAAACCCAAAAAGATCACCAGAATTGCTAAAGAACTTGGGATCTTGGAGGCTGAATTGGAGCAGTATGGCCATTTCAAGGCAAAGGTCAACCCAAAGGCCGTTATTGAAAGATTAGATGAACAAATTGAAGGTTCAACCCAAGAAATTGGTAATTATATCTTGGTGGCTGGTATTACTCCAACACCATTAGGTGAAGGTAAGTCCACCACTACTATGGGATTAACCCAAGCTTTAGGAGCCCATTTGGGTTATAATTCTATTGCCAATGTCAGACAACCAAGTATGGGACCAACCTTCGGAGTTAAGGGTGGTGCAGCTGGAGGTGGATATGCTCAAGTGATTCCAATGGATGAATTCAATATGCATTTAACTGGTGATATCCATGCCATATCTGCAGCTCAAAACTTATTATGTGCTGCTGTGGATACTAGAATGTTCCATGAATACACTTCCAAGAGCATCAAGGGGTTCTATAACAGACTTGTGCCTGCCAAAAAGGGAGTCAGAACCTTCACCCCTTCAATGCTCAAAAGATTGCAAGCCTTGGGCATCCCCAAGACCAACCCTAACGATTTGAACGACTCAGAAATCGAAAGCTTTGCCAAATTGGATATAGACCCAGACACCATCACCATCAAGAGAGTTGTGGATTGTAACGACAGATTTGTACGGGAAATGACCATTGGTGAAGGTAAGAACGAAGCCTCCAAGTTCCCTCCCAGAAAGTCAGGTATGGATATCACCGTTGCCTCGGAGATAATGGCCATCTTGGCATTGTCAAGCTCATTGAAGGACTTGAGACAAAGAGTTGGAAGAATAGTCGTCGGTACCCAAAGAGAAACCGGTGTACCAATCACTGCTGAAGATATTGGATGTGCTGGAGCTATCACTGCTCTTTTGAAGGATGCCTTCAAACCAAACTTGATGCAAACTGTGGAAGGAACACCTGTTTTCGTTCACGCTGGACCCTTTGCAAACATCTCCATTGGGGCCTCGTCTATTATTGCTGATAAGTTAGCTTTGAAGTTGACTTCGCCCTCCAATCCCATCAACAACCAACAAAAGGGGTTCGTGGTCACCGAGGCCGGGTTCGACTTCACCATGGGTGGCGAACGGTTCTTTAACATCAAATGTAGAGCGTCGGGATTTAAGCCCAATGCCGTGGTTCTTGTGGCCACATCCAGAGCTTTGAAATTACATGGCGGTGCTCCCGATGTTAAGCCCGGTCAACCATTACCGGAAGAATACGTTACGGAGAATTTGGACTACTTAAAGAAAGGTTGTGCTAACTTAGCTAAACAAATTGCAAACATTAAACAGTATAACGTTCCTGTGGTCGTGGCTGTGAACCAATTCGAGACCGATACACCCTCGGAATTGGCCTTGATCCAACAAGAGGCCCTCAACGCCGGTGCGGACTTTGCAGTTCCCTCTAACCATTGGGCTAAAGGTGGAGCGGGAGCTGTGGACTTGGCTAAAGCCGTGGTCGAAGCCGCCAAGGTCTCGGAACAAGATAGAACCCCCAAGTTCTTGTACGATGTCAACAAATCTGTCGAAGAAAAACTTACAACCATCGCCAGAGAAATGTATGGTGCAGCTAACATCGAGTTATCTCCGTTGGCTAGACAACAAGTGGAAACTTACACAAAACAAGGCTTTGATAAGTTGCCTATTTGTATTGCAAAGACCCAATACTCTCTTTCTCATGATCCATCCTTAAAGGGAGTTCCTACAGGGTTCACTGTTCCTATTCGGGAAGTCAGATGCTCTGCTGGTGCCGGCTACTTGTATGCCTTGGCCGCAGAGATCATGACCATCCCCGGGTTACCAACACACGCCGGGTTCATGAATGTTGAAGTCAATGACGATGGAGAAATCGAGGGTTTGTTTTAGTTATTCATATGTTAAAGGGTAATAATGTTTTATAGATTTGGGAAAGCATATATTAATATAATAATACAAATTCTTCTTTTTGGAAACATGCTTTTAGCTTTAGTCTTTAGTAGTATACACGGTGTATTATCAAGCAGAAGTAGTAGATGACTTCTTCTGCTCCACCAGATTGGCTGTTGCTGTTGCTGTTGGACTCTTGGAATTTGAGGCCCCACCTTGCTTCATGATCTTCATTTGTTGGGAATATAAAGCATTATTGCTGTTGCTATTGCTGCTATTGCTGCTACCAGATTGGTGCTGAAGAGCTCTCATCCGTTGCTGCATAAACACTTGCTGTTTCTGTTGAACAGCTTCTCGAAGAAGATCATACGATTTGGCTAATAACATAGACCCAAACCTTATGGATTGCGTATCATCACTGATACAATTCAACTTGGAGGGATCAAGACTAAATGGTCTCTCTAATCCAGCTTCATTCTCCGATAAATCATTATCAAATCTCCATCGAGATTCTAATCGTTTCAATGAATCTTCCTTACATTTATACGATTCTGGAAATGCTGTTGGTGTCACTGAATTATCTTCAGAATCAACATCCATGTCCATAAACCTTTCAACATCTCCTTTGAAAAGTCCCCGCCTATCAATATACATGCCTCCACGTCCTATTCTCTTTCGCAATTTGAATATTGGTTCTGAAAGTTCACCTTGTATTTGGCCACCATACGAACTATTTTGAATCGTTTGGCCATATCCATTGGAATAAGCACTGAAATTATTAGTTTCAATATTATGGAGTAATTGAGCAACATATCCTTCACTATTTGTACTCATCTCGCTCTCCATAAACGTTTGTAAATGAGGAAATGGCTTGGAAGGTGCCAATTCTCCCGTTGAGCCCTTGAACGTCTTCATCAGCGGTAAAGGCTTCTCCCCTTCATCCAAATAACTCTTCATGGAGTTGTCAATATAATTGGAAGTAATAAATTCATGGAAACTCGATGCAGCAACAGAGGAATATGGAATATGACTTAATTCTTGAACCTCTTTAGTTGATATATTGAAATATGGTTCATAAGGATCATCCGTTGCATTAATATAACCTTTGTCCATTTCTCTCCTTTTCCGTAACTTTTCCAACACTGCTCTCTTTATAGTTTCATTCTTTTCTTTTAATACTAACGAGACAGTAACAAGATCCATATCAGGAATTTTAGAAGGTGGTAATTTAACATATGGTTGCGTAGATGAAGTCTGGTCTTGAATATTAGGAATGCTTTTGTTATTAGCAGCATTAACACCTGTAGCGGCAAGATTGGGGGTATGAGAATGACTGTGATCTTTCCTTGATTGTTGCAGTCCCTGATTGTGACTTGAAGATCCCTTTGAAATAGTTTCTTCCTCCTTTGGCTTCGGCTTGATTTCTTTCTTCCGTTTATGAGGATAGTATAAATAGTCATCGCCCTTAACACCCACAGTTCGTTTCAATGACTTACCTTCACAACGTAACTTAAAAATTTCATTCTCCGACTCCAAACTCTGTAATTTCAAGATTTCTCTTTTACATACAGACATAACCAAATCACTTGCTCTATGTAATGATTTTTGAAGTAAACGAATTCTCTCTCCACCAATTGTATCTGCACGTCGAGTCTTACGAGCTTGCCTGAATTCTCTTCTACGGAAACAAATATAAGGATCATTGTCGTTATCCTTTTCCGTTGCATTGGGATCTTCAAATTTCAAAGATGGAACAATTGATTTCCCTCGTCTTTCTATCTTTCTAACCTTCCAATGATTATATATCTTTTCACCAAATAAGATCAATAGTTTTGCCACAGTTCGTGGTTCCTTGGTGCCTTCTGGATTCGGCTTATCAAACTGAGTGACAAATGGTTTATACTGTAATTCCTTAGACAATCTGTCTTTTAATGATATCGTCAGAATATAATTGGTGGTCGAGGTAAATTTACCTGAGCTATTGTATTCATCTAGGATATAACCAGATAATTCCTTGAAGCTAAGAATATTGGATGGATCCATAGAAAGAAATGGTTGCTTCTCTTCGATTAATTTCTCAAACTTGTCACAGACAAGTTCAAATTCTAATTCCGAACATTGGTTCTTAACTCCGTTATTCAATTTCGTCAAAAATTCCTCATCAACTTCATCTATATTATATTCAACTCCAACCGTATCCTCTACCGTTGCACTGAATTTAACATAAGAATCAGGTTCTAAGTACTTCACATCTCCATAATATTTGTAAGCGTCAGGCCATACTTTTGAAGCATCAGGCGTTGGAATATAAACTTGGGCTTCTGAAGATTCTCCTTGTTTCTTGGATTCATTGGTCAATGCTTGCTGAGCAGCATTGATGACCTGTTGTAAGTGTACTTCATCTTCTTCATTCTTATCTACCCCAGTTTCCATTGCATGTAAGTCTCTCTTTTGTACTGCTGTTCCAGACAGTGATACACCGCCACTGGCACCATTATACAAATGATGCACATGACTTTGTTCTAACTCACTATTAATATCCACACTAGGAAGGTCCTTCTGTCGATATATGGTTAAAGGTTGTTTGGTAGATATTTTACGTTGACGAAATCTGGCACCAGCAGCACTCGCAGCAGCAGCAGCGGCAGCACCACCACCTGCGGTGCTCGAAGCAGAAGAAGTGGAAGCTGCTTTAGAGGCTTTCGACGTCCCATTACCCTTGTTCTGAGTGATATTCTTTGTAGCTGTAACTGCCATGTACCTAATTAGAGGGTGTTAATATAATATATTTAACCCCGGAAGTCACGCGCGCGTTCAATTCCGAACACTAGAATGTCGAAAAATTTTCCCGTCAGTAAACAAGGTCAGGGGAAAAACGGGGTTAACGACAAACTAATTGGAATTTTCGGATAAACAGAGTCTCTAATCGAAATAGAATCCACTGTATCTTGTAGAAACACACCCCCTTATTATGTATCGGGGTTTTTCTTGTAATAACAGTTGTGTCCGACGCTCCTTGTGTAGGGTTGAATGCGCCGATGGGAAGTTTGCCACTGATTGGACACTATTTGGTGTCTCATTTTTTCACGTTGTCGTCTTTTGTCGTCGCAACTTTTTCCACAAGCGCGACTCATATGCACACCCTCCAATCACGTGCTTTACACGTGATCATAACACGTGATATTTTGTTTATTTTGGTTATAGTAAGTAGGTTGAATATACTAGATAGTCAAATGGCTGTAAAATATAGTAAGGATGATTAATTATAAACCAATCTTAAATATTTAGTTCTGTACAAATACAGCAGTAGTAGACTGAACGGACTTTAAGCAAGTCTCTCTAAAGGATGGATGACAATAACTTATGAACGGGTGCTTGCCTAACCAGGTTAAGTCGTTAGATATATTATTTCATTAAGTAAAGATTCAATAATATACCACCCATCAAAATGATTATATTGGCGCCCATCTCCCATTGAAGTAAAGTCCTAATTCAAAAAAAGTTATTTCGGAATCTAGATGTGTATAATATAGCCGGAGAGACTTCCGTTAATCCAAAAACATATCAAAGTGAAGGAACATGTTGGAAGATGATGATGAAGTAGACGATGAAGAAGAAGAAGAAGGAGAATATATAATTGCGTTTGAATTATCATCATCACTCGCACTCATAATAAATTTGAGAACCAGTGTCGCGACACGATTTACCGTAGTAGGAAATCATTTACCGTTACCCAGTCGGATGTTTATACTTTACCCAAACTCATGTCAATCTCTAGCTGTTCCTCCTCTAAGTATCCATAATCGACTGGATATATACATTTGAACGAGAAAGTGTATACTGTTGATAGTGGTCAACTGTTGCGTTCATACGACTTTGACCAGTACGAAAAGACCACAGTACCCACAACACAATCTGACACATCATATTCATTATGTCTGTTAGCTTGCAGACATATTTAAATTCCATCTGTCCGATAGCTACCCTGTTGGAAGAGAACTCTTGGTTAGAAATCCCCGATGAACTATACTCCAGACTCAACTCCAATGTTTTTTATAATCAGTACAGGGTTCAACTCTCCAAAAAATATCTCAACATATCACGACCACCCCTTAGGGCCACCAATGCACTCAAGGAGTCTACGACTTATGTGTCGCTCCCTTTACATGTGATGTACAAGTTGACCGACCTTTTGAAACAAAAATCTCGGTTCGATGAAGGTAACATACAAATAGGGGCTAATGTCAATCCATTTGTGACTGATCCCTTCAAATTTGTTGAACTCAACCCCGGGTGTCTTTCGGTGATAATGACCATTGAGGATAATGGTGGGGGTGATGGTAGTGGTACAGTTTTTGGAGATTTTCAAGATAATAGTACTTCTAGTTTAACTAATGGCAATATAAAAAGATTGACCACTAATTTCTCCAAGTTCTTAAGAATGGACTGGACCTCATTGGCTGTTGTCAATAAAAATACCAACTTCCACCCTTTAAATGCACCTTCTGCTCCCTTGCCGTCTATGATCGACAAGATATTGAAAGTACATGATGCTCCCGCCTCCATCCAGGGGAAACTTTTGGTTGCAACTCATGTTAACATCTTAAACATCATGTTTCTCAACTCTTTACAAGGTGGAAGTGGTGAAGATGTTCTTAGAGTTCAATTTAAGAAACTAATTACCAGTGTTTCTTCCAACGGTAGTTGGGTCATTCTAGGGTTTAGAACAGGTGAAATAATGATTATAGACATTGTTAAATTGGAGTATCTTTCTTACGATACAAAACTATCACTGGCCATTACTTGCATTAAACCCATGTTTAATCATATTTGGATAGGCTCTGCGTGTGGCCACGTTATGATTATTAATCCCATAGGAACCATTCATCAACATCATCACTCTGGAGATCCGATGCTGGTGTCGACTAAGCCAATTGTTGATCAATTTGTTACTTACATCAAACCCTTCAACTTATCGCCATTTCAATCGGCTTCAGGACCTGCAACAACATCAACATCAACACCAAAAGGCAAAGCAGACAATGAATTTGTTGTTGGTCATTTCAAGATATCTCAAAAGCCTGTTACTACCATGTCATGCACTCAAGTGGTTGATCATAAGGTAACTGGAGGGGGAAACAGTGAGTCTACTTCTATGGTGCACCAAAATTTTACTCAAACACATCAACAACCGTTAATAGTGGCCATTGGTTCTTCTGATGGGTTTGTAAGATTCTTTGACTTGGTCTCAGACAAGTTCTTAACGGATATTATCTCCAACTATCTGAACGATGGAATCTTGCATGTGGAGTTCTCTCCAGATAATCGGTTTGTATCTGTTGTTGGGAAGGGAGACTTAATAGAGGTATTCAAGTTGACGTACTATAATGTTGCCCTGTTATTGGGGAAGCAATTTGGTAAGGAAGGTGGTGTTGGTAGTGGTGGTGGGGGCCATCAAAGTAATCATATGACAGCCTCACCTATTAATGCTTCATCATCTTTTATCCTACCAACTTCTATGAACACTTCCAAGACCAGGTCCAGAAGCGGGACGTTAGGAAGCATGGGATCAGCAGATATTGTTAACAGTAATGGCGTTGATGATGATCGTTTCCAGGATTGTCCTCCAGTGGTTAAAGACATTGAGATAGTCACTAGACTTAAAGGACACACCAATACGGTGAGTAAGACTTATTGGGAACTAACGAAGCTGATCCCTCATACGTATCGTCTTATCAGTTGTGGACAAGATGGTCGAGTACAGTTTTGGGATTTTGACTATAAGTCCATCCACAAGTTGAAGAAGAAGTTTGAAAGGCTTCCTAAACATCACTATCATCACAACCAAAATCAGCATCAACATCAGCATCAACATCAGCATCACCAACATCAACAGAATTCCACCAATCGTGGTTCGTCCAACCCCGTAAAAGCACCTACATCTACTACGAACAACCAATTCTTACAGAACCATCTACAAGTTCCTTCTGGCTTTGATGCAAGATTGAAACGGCTTGTCAAGACACACCAAAGAAGGTTCTCGAATGGAGAAGACTTGAACTTGCTTTCATTGGCATCGTCCAGCAGCTTGAACAACACCAATTCGGGAACAGACTCCAGTAAATTGGAAGCGACTGCTACAATCACCACCAACACTAACAATAATACCAGCAGTAACACCAATCACGAAATAATTAATGGTTTCTACAGAAGTCTATTTGAAATGAGAAACAGAAAGGCTTCAACAGGAACAGCATCAACCACAGTCAATGATCATCAGGGCACATTAAAGAAGTCAAGTCATTCCATTATTCATCCAATTGTCTTTGATAAGTTTGTTCCGTCTATCACAAATGCCATCTGTTCTCTTGACTTAAGCTTGCTTATAGGAGATGCCAAAGTCGATAACTGTTACGTTGATGACGAGAAGATCTACTGCATGTGTAAGAACGGAGATATCTTTCACTTTACTCTTACTGAAGAAGCCAGACTCTTTTAGGCCACTAACTACTACACTTTGTCATACTTATACTGTCATTTTTTCATTATTTTGTCCTACTCATTGCAAGAACATATTATTATGATACAGTCCATCCAAGCCAAACCCAAGCTCTTCTTCTAATTTGAATAAGTCCTCGTTGGCAGAGTTGCTTAACCCATTCGGACTATCCGCTGGATTATTGGCAAACGTGAAGTCTGCCAACTCTTGAGGCCGGGGCATTTGCTGATAAAATTGGTTGGTTCCGTCGGATGCCAATCGTGAAGTGTTAACATGCTCTGCACTTGACAGGAATTGCTCATATTGTTGATCTCTAGGAGGCATTGGTGGTGCAGCCTGCTGTCCTTGCAGCAGCACAGAACTTTGAGCTTTCTGTTGTTGTTGTTGTTGTTGTTGTTGTTGTTGTTGTTGTTGTTGTTGTTGCTGTTGTTGCTGTTGTTGCTGTTGTTGCTGAACTTGTTGCTGTAATTGAAGTTGCTGTTCCTCCAACGGTTTCCGTACAAACTCCCTGAACGATCTGACTTCCTCTACTATCAATTTCTTCATTTCTTCGATGTTATTGACCTCTTCAAATGATTTGAAGTCAAACTTCACAGCACATTCTAATTCGTCGACAGGTTCATGCCAAATGCTCAAATAAGGATGATCCAAGGCCTCTTGGACCGTAATTCTTTCATATGGATCCAATGCAAGCATTTTATCCAACATATCAATGGCCAATGGATTAGCATTAGGAAACAACTCGGCAAATTTAACCTTAGGCATGAATGGTAACGATCTAACATAATTTTGAGCTCTGGTGGACCCAATTTTAGTTAGTGTTTCTTCTGGAGGAGTCCCCAGTATCAAAAGGATCTGATTTAATTGGTCCACATAATCTTTACCCCGGAATAAAGGTCTACGGCCCAACATCTCTGCTAAGATACATCCAACAGACCACATATCAATGGCCTTAGTATAATTGGTGAAACTTAACATGATCTCAGGGGCCCTATACCATCTGGTAGCAACATACTCAGTAAGGAACCCTTGGTTCTGTTCTGGGTTCTCTGAAAAGCCTCTTGCCAAACCAAAATCACAAATCTTCAAGTCGCAGTCGGCATTCACCAAAAGGTTACCCGGTTTTAGATCTCGATGAAGCACATCGGCCAGATGGATGTACTTAAGTCCGCATAAGATTTGATAAATAAACAGTTGAAAATGTTGATCGGTTAGTGGTTGATCTGATCTAATGATTTGGTGCATATCACATTCCATCAACTCTTCATATAAGTACACGTCGTTAAAGTCCCCCGTTACAGGGTTCGGTACGATATCCAAATCGTAAAGACATGTGATGTTCTTGTGTCCTCTAAAGAATTGTAACAATTTTAATTCTCGAAGGGCTCGTTTACAAAGTATGGTTCTGGAAAACATATTAGTAATCTTTTTGATAGCTACAAATGAAGTGTTATCACTTCCATTGTATGTAGCAGAACACACTATACCGTAAGCTCCATGACCCAATTCCCGTACCACGGTGAACCTGTTGTCCACAATGAATTCTTGGTTGAAGACAGTATTGACTGTCCTTCCCGGGTATTGCAGAGATTGAGATTGAGATTGGTGGAAGGCGGAGTTGGTGTTGCCCGAGTATTGTTGAGAAGGCATGAGACTGGCTGGTGCTGGCTGACTGACTGACTTACTGATCAAGGAGGAGGAGGATCGTTAAAAGAAAGATAAACTTATATGTAATTTTTGACATGATCCTCATAATAGCAATTCAATGCGCCGTATTTTGTAGAGAGTAGGTTTCGGTACATTGCACTGCAGGAAAGGTTTGTTGGAGTTAGGTACACAGGAAGCACAAGAAGGTACATGCGTGCGTTATGCACGCACTTCACTCCAAAAACTATTTATAGAAATTAAAGCCTGGAGATCTAATGCGTCTATAAGCTTTTGAAATTTACACCAAAAATAAACTGATAGGAACAATATAAATAAAATAAAGGAGCGATCTTTCAAATATGAATGTGATTAACCGTTGTGCTATTTATATTTGGATGAGCTTTACGCAAGCTTATGAACTAGAGTTACGACATCCGGCATATGAGCAAACCCATACAACTTTTTCCCGTTATATACGTTGAAACAGCCACATGTCACTTGCATTAGGTTCATCTTATGGTAATATGTTTCTACCACACGTTCAACTATAATAGTTAGGCTACGTACGTACAGGTATCAGTAGCATTATGTCACAAGTGGTGTTTCTCATACAGTAATAGCGGTTGAGGTCCAATTTGTACGTTCCGTTGTCATGGATACAATGAAAAACAATTCTACAATCGACAGAGCCTAATGCACTCATCAATATTAAACGTACGGCTCTTTAATATCAATAAATAGTATTCAGTAGTCAGCTAGTATACACAAATATATATACTTATTCCTTGACCAACACAGATGCTGCACCCATACCAGTACCAATACACATAGAAGTCACACCAATTTCACCAGGTTGCAATTCTCTCAAGATAGTTGCATATTGTCTGGCACCGGTACATCCCAATGGGT